>NC_079473.1:7642561-7948264 GCF_026250575.1 Diorhabda carinulata | reverse complement strand
AATTCTCCGCACAATCAAACTTGCTTTATTAACAAACTCTCTTCATGCGAATTAAAAATCTTAAAACATATAAAATAAAGGATGTACCTAAATGATACAACCTGAAATAGAAAGTTTTATAAGGGTCTTATCAGAGTTCGCTTTCACTACACTTCACTGTCACAGATGTTTACTCGATAAAGTCTCGACGTAAACTTAGCCACTAGCTTGATCAGCAAACCTACTTAGCCAGCAGCAGCAGCAGCAGCAGCTACTTTAGCAGCAACGCCACTATTATGCTACTAAATTAACATTCGCTTTAATGGTCCTCACTTCTATCGGACGCGAGGTATGTTCGTGTAACGAACCAAAAAAATTCGGGAAACTTCTGATTCGGCATAAATTTTCCATAAAAGTTTTTTCACAGTAAATCAACGTGTAGAATATTTAATTAACTACATATTCTTACAATAAATTTTACATTTTTACATTTACAGTACCTTGAAAAAAAAAATGGCTGTTACTTTTAGCTTTTTGACAACTGATTCGTGTACCAGTTTGCAATACAGTGTGTGGTTATATGAAAATGGCCGCCTAGTTTTAACCAAATTTGGTTGATTCTGTATAGTTTTTCTTATAATCACACTTATAAAAACGTAATTTATATTTTCAAATACTTAATAAATTTTTATACGCGCTTACTCTCCATATGATGTATTTTGAAAGAAACTGTGCATTTTATGAAAGATACTGTTTATCTGCATAAATTCAATCATTCACTTAGGAAATAAACAAATGAAAAGATTTCCAACAGAGTAATATATCAAACGACTGACTTAAAAAAGCTCAATTTATACTTGTGTGATAATCAACGTACTCTCATTAAAAAACGTAATTACCTAACCTAATTTGATAAGTAAAAAAATGTACTCACTTATTATTATCCACGAAACAGAATCTCCATATCCATATTCCATACCCATATACCAGTTTCCATATTGTCCAACACTTTTAAAATCGATTCGCGACACACCGAAACCACCGATACCGAAATTTACTAATCACTTTTTCATATCGCAGCGGTTGCCTGCCTCATTTATGATCAAATTCCAAACACATACATCACACAATCATCCCCATAGTACAGACTTGTCAGTCCACTACATTAGAGCGACCTCAAGCCAGTACTTGTTGTTTATAGGGAACTAATTTTCCGAAAAAAATTAGCTTTACCCAACAGCCTCGTTCTCATAGTTCAAGAAAATCTCAACAGATTACTCAGAAAGTCATTTGAATGATAATCGCATCTACAAGTTACATAATAAATATAACAAAGAGTATTCAATCAATTAACAAATTTTTAGCTACCCCTTGGAAGCAAGTCAAATGTAATTAATATTAGGATAATTATTCATCAAATATTTACTAGATTCAGATTTATAAAAGTAAAGGATAGAAATCATGGATCAATCGACAGTTTTGTCTAAAATAGTAACGATCAGATATATATAATACGCGTTCGATTTCGAATTTAACTTATATGATGGAGTACCCCAAATTTGCGACATATTTTGAGTAATCTGGTTTCGAGTGTTGTTTGCTTAAAACGAGTAAATTATGAATTGAAAGGAGATTTTCTAAAAACTATAAGTCCTTATTGTACCCGGGGATAACCATGCGATCACATTTTATCATAACGTTATTCAAACATCGTTAACAAATTTTGAAGCTTGTTTAACCCCCACAACTAAATTAACAAATTTGAAAATGCCACATATCAAAATACTCCCAACTCTTCCTTGTATCTACCTAAATATAAATATATGTTCAGTTTCAATTTATCTAGATTAATTTTTCATTTATTTGAACCTATTCAAAATATTTTCGAATAATCTTAACAAATTTAACATTAAAACTCGATTTTTAAAATGTTTTTAATGTAATTTTTTTGCTAGTTCCCTATAGACTTCGCTTACATATTTCAATCTACTCTTCCAGTTTTTTTTATCAAAGTGATTCAAAATAATCTTGGTATTCAGAAGAAATTTTCGAAAATAGTATTTTATATTTAGTCCCCCCGTTTAATTTTTCTGATATTCCAAACATATTTTTTTATATTTTCAATAATTTTTTTTTTTTGAAAAATTATGTAAACGAATTCGAAACGATTTCTCCGTACGTACGAGGGTTGTTACTCAAGTTTTCAGATATAGCAACACTGAGAGTGAATATGTTAAATTTGAAAACCATTATAAAGTATGACATTTTTAATGGTGAAAGTATTCAGAACGTGTTGTTACACGAATGCTATTTGAGTTGTTTACAGACACTTGAAACATTCATCTTGGTCAAAAAATGGAATTGAATCGCGAACATTTTCGATGTAGATTAAACCAATAGCAGTTAAGGAAGTGCGAGAACTTTTCAACTAGAGTCGATATTAAATAAATCCTAAAATGTGAAGTGCTCAAAGAATGAGAACAAATGATCAAAGTCCACATACAAGCTTCGTGAAGTGAAGGACTCCGTGAAACCATGGTCAGTGATACTGAAAAATCGTCGAGATGAAAATTTTCTAATGCGTCTCCGTCTAGGGCATTTGCGACTGACCCATAGCTACTTATTCCATACTGAACCTGAACCTAAATGTAACAACTGGAATTGCAAATTGATTATAAAACACATAATCGCAGAGTGTCCATTTTTAACGCAGAAAGATCTTCATCAAATTTTAAGACCTATTATACAATATTACTAACACCAAAAATTATATTAAGACGGATTTCGATAATAAACTCAATAACCAGCATACAGTTGATGTGAATTTCATCGAATCTATGTGTAAACTGATATTGCAAGATCGACATATGACATATCGTGAGAATGAAGCACTCCAATATGAAATGAACATTTGTTCGCGTTGAATACTACAATTGCTCAAAAGAAGTTTTGTTGTTCGTACACGAAGCACCTGTTTTTTCAGCCACCGTTTCATTGAGCAACGTAGAATGATCAATTTTGAATGGTACATCAGCATTTGTTTGTTAGAAGTTTTCTTAAAAATAAGGGCAAGGAAAAGAGTATGGATGAGTCTTCACAAATCAGTTCAAACAAGGTTTTGAAACAGTCAAACCATCAATTGATGCGTCATTCCCCGTACAGTTCTTGTTTGGCACCCAATGATTTCTTCCCATTCCCGCGGATCAAAACTAAATTTGCGAGCCAAGGTTTTCCGTACAACTGAAGAAGCGATTGAAGCGTTCAAATCATATGATTTGGAAGTACATTAATCGGAAATGCATGGAAAAGTGTCTCGATCTTAATGAAGATTTTGAAAAACAATAGTCGTACTCAATGATAAACATTTGTTTTTATTTGTCTAACTCAAAACTTGAGTAGTAACCCCCGTATGTGATTAAAATATTCCTGGGAATCCTGTAATAAATGTAAATCACTAAAAAAATTATCCTAAAATTAATTTTCATACCACACTCATTACATAACAAAAATAAAAACATTTCAATTAAAACCGCATTTGAAAATTCATCTCAAAAATTTTATTTATTAGGTGTGTATAACGAATTCCAGTGCTGCTTTCTTATTACAAAAGTTGAAATTTGGAAAAAAATCAATTTTACAAAATTCAGTTCTTCAGGCATAATTATTGGAGGTTTAATAATGCAGAAAACAATTAATGTGCCCATATATACACTAGCAGTTCGGTTCAGAATCGTGAAAATATCTGGTTGAAAAAGTTTTATGTAATAATAAGACATATTTTTATTTTTGTTATTTATCCAACAATCACCTACCTTTCGGCAAACCGCATTATCGATCGCGCACTTTAAACTTTTCGTCTCGTTAACGAGTTGAAATTTTCGAGTCGAATCGCGCACTAAAACCTTTAATAAAAACATGTATGTACATAATACGTAAATTTTGTTCCTTTTTAAATTTCCGTAAAGGTGTTTAATGAACGGATTTCAATTGTGTTTAGATTTGTTCCAACAGTATGCTTGGACCATGTTTCGAATTTGGATGCACTACGCATGTCTTGAATTATTATGAACACGTACCTACCTAACAATTGTTGTTAGAATAGTAACTTAAAAAAGTTGGGAAAAAGAAGAAAATAGTAATTTTTGTTATGAAGTTTCACTAAACCATTCAATTTCATCTTTACTATTGACTAAATACTATATTTCTATTTATATCTTCATATTTTACGGCATAATATAGCACGATATTCGATGTAAAATATGTGTTGACATGCGCAAATCCAAAAATAATCAATGAACAAGTGAACAAGCTCAATGTGTTGCTAAAAAGTGAAATTTTTTGTTCATTACTTGAACTTGATGCTGTTGGAACGCTATTTTCATATCGCGCATGATAGGTCTGTTTTAACGAACGAACCTATTATTTTTATGATTCAAGTTTTAATTTATATTCATCAAATTTTATATCATATATATAACGTATGCTTTTTAATAGAGAACTAGAGAAATTCCACACCACATCATAAATTGTAGTAAATCGTAAATTTAGAATTTTCTAGGTATCCACAATTTTCATTACACACAACTAGATTTGATAGAAATAAGGAGAATTTTTTATGTGATGGCAACTCCACGCACATAAATTAAATTACAACATAACAAATCTTTTTGGAAACAGTTTCACGAAAATATATATGAAATTTGAAAATAAAACATACTTTCTATCCCATACCAGTATACTAATAAAACTTTTTTGTTTCTTTCAAATTGAAATTGTAGACTAATCATTAGTTACATTTGTTGGACCTAAAAATCTAGATATCGAAATATTTTTTTATTGTTTATATATAGAACCGGCATATATTTTGTTTCTTCAAAACTTTGCTTTGCAATGGAAATTGTTTCAAAAATATCAAGTTTCCCCTATATCAATTGCAGAAGACAGTTATACGAAGAACAATCATTATTATATAAATAGGAAATTAAAAATCAAGTTAACTCCCCGTATAAAATTCAGTTGACATCTAACAAACCGTCAGCCCACGTGGACTCATCATCTCTACTTTTTAACAATAAAATCATCGAATCGTAAACATAGATGCATTTCTATTGATCAAAGCTGTCGAAATATTCCTGTAGCGCCGCTTGGTGAGATTTATTTAATTCATAATTTTCTTTAAATAAATAGAAAAATTGCGTTCTTTAGACTATGAGCCAATAAGGACAATAAAATTACACAGTGTATTGAGAATAAATTCAGGTATGAATTTAATAATGAAGATTTAGTTATACAAATACAGCAAGTTATTTTAAAAATATTAGAATGTTTAAAAAAAGATCTAGCGATCTGAAAACGCTATCATAATAAGAATTAATCATTTATCGAGTAGTTACGAAAAAGGTTGCTGTGGATCATTCACAGAACCGAAAAACGAGTAAAATCAAAATTACCAAAATGTAATCAGTTTTCAGAACTGAGTAAAGAGGTTGTAGAACTCCGTAAAGAAACTTCAAGCAAAATACTGCCAAGAGCTTTGGAAAAACTGTGTTGAACATGTTCTTAAAAAAGAAGATAAGAGTATGTGGTATCACCCTCTTTACAGCCCTTCATAATTCAATCAAATGTTCTGATTATTTAAAGATAATTTGGAATTAGAATGGTTTTTCTTTATTTTGCTTTATTTGCAAAGAATTCATTTTCCCTTTTTGGTTTCTTCTTTGACACTTCGTTTTCCATAAAAAAAAAAAACGAATGTGTTACAAAAAGGCCCCAGTTCACGTCTGGTACCATGTTTAAACTAGGCAGGTATACATTTTCTCGTCAATTTACGTTTTATAATTTAACATTCAGTTGTAGCAAATCAAAGAGGTACAATAAAATGTTTTCTCAAGTTTTAAGTAGGGCTACAATCAAGTGCATCTGTCAAAATAACGTCGTTTAATGCCATCCAATTTATAATGGTTCGGTTGTCTTTTAGCGTAAGATACGCAGATTTCTAAAAGTATTTATTAAAATAATAAATTTATAAAATGAGGTATCTACGCCTATAGTAGATCAAACAAAATTGTCGTCAAGAGCTCTTATAATCTTCAATTGATATTGGAAGAACTATACGACCCTAATGTGTAACTAAAATTAATTTCATTTGTATGATGGATTGTGCAAAGAGGGTGATTCATTTGTATTAATTCCGTTTTCAGCAAACGGACTTCGACAATTTTGGAATTACCTGCAAACGTCACTCATAATATCAATCTACACTTACATTATGTAACATATTTAATTGAAAAAAACTTATATATTTGAATCAACTTTGGAAAAGGTTCCATATATATACCTCTTAATCTGTTTGTTTTGAAATATTTGTTTTAATCTATTTAGTTTAGAAAAGTGGAGTAAATTAAAACATCAACTGTTCAGTTATATCAAATGAGAACACCTTGTGTCATTTCAATATATAAAACGGCACAAATGATTATTATGAAAATAATAGATGTTTCTAATTAGTGATGCAACATCAATATTAATCAGTCACGTTAAAAAAATTGTAATACAAAATTTAAACTTTCTGTATATACCGTGTATTCATTAAGTAACGTACCATGGCAATATTTCAATTTTTGTTTGGTGTGCAGAAAAAAGTTTTTTTTTAAATAATTTAGGCCATTAGAATTAGATTAGTATATACGATGCGCTAATATCACTTATTAATGAATTTCCTAAATTGAATGCCATTTCTATGTTTTTAGATATACCCCCAATCTAATAAATAAAAATTCTGTCAAGGCGATATAAATTCCATTTTAAATAGTTTTAAAGTTGAGGTCACATGAAACTAAAATTATTAAACAAATATTTATACGATAAATCATTCAAATTTTATGTGATGATTCTGCATTCATAACCACATGTTATAGGAAAACTTTCATTTTCTATTATTTCCCAGAATTACTTTATTAATAAAACAAGACCCTTCGACTACTGACTGACTGACCTAAACCTGACCACCGGAATTCCAAATCACAATAACACAAAAAAAAATTGCCAACTCTCAGTTTCTATTCATGATAATATTGTTGAAAATGGTTGAAAATTGTTTCTATTTGAGGCAATAGTCACTCGCATTAAAAATAAAACTCTAATGGTAAATTCAAAAATTAAAACTCACATAATCAGGTATCTCAATCTGTTAAGAGCTCCGACCACACAAATCTTTATCTAATGAGAGCACCCGCACTACTGAATGTCTAAATTAAATTTACGATCGCTTTGAATCGTCCCTACCAGTCGGTACGATGTTTTTTCGTACAGCGGACCAACTTGGTTCGTCTAAGTTCGACACTAATGTTCAACAAAAAATGTTGGAAATGTTAAATGAACCGGCACTTTTTTTACACAACCGACCAACGTCTTGAATTTGAGAATGTAAACAAGTTTTTATTTGAAACTGGCGTCAATTTCCAACCTTTTTCAACTGAAGGAAATAATAAGTGTTTTTATAAAGAGTTGATGCCGGTTTTTTAAGGGACTAAGTGATGTGCGTTTTAAGAAACGCCAATTAGACAAAAACGAATTTACAATTCTTAAACCAACTTATTTTATGATTGAAATTTAAAAAAAAAAATCCTCGTTCTTTACACTCTAATTTACAATAAATTTATTAGTGCAAATACTATATTTTTCTCATTAAGTGTTCTAACTTTCCAATTGCGTTTTTTCACGTACAATAATAATGTATACGGGGCGACTAAATTTAAATATACACGTCCTCATATATTTTGTTACATGGTAACACTGTCATGTCAACGCCTATATTTTATATTTATGGGATTCGTGAGGTTGTGATCGGTAGTTAATTCAGTCAATAATTGTACCGGGTGGTCAACTAAAAATAACCGTCAACCATATCTCAAGAAAGAAAAAATTGTAACAAAACTATCCTCAAAGAACACTTGAAAATTATTTTTAGAATTTCAGATTTATTACTCATTAGAAGGTGTATTTGGAAAAATTACATAAAAATTTAGGTAAATGTTTTTGAAATTCTCCGAATCAAGTGGAATAGAACACGATAATAGAGTTTTCCAACGAATTTTGTGTATTTTTTAATTCAGAAGTTTTATCATTTTAAATAAGAGATAGGGGAGAGTTATGAAAAATGTCTAGTTCTACTTAGCTTATTTTTATAAACTTGGTATCGTTTGAAAGAAATTTTGTCCAATAATACAATATACCTGAGATTTTGAGAAAATCGAACATAGGAAAAACACCGTATTGCAGTGATGTTCTGCTAATTTTTTTTACCGGAACGCGTGTACATAATTATATAGAAAGGGTAGGCGGCTGCTCTGTGCGTTCTCATTATATATATATATATATATATATATATATATATATATATATATATATATACAGTGCTTTTCAGATAAAAGTATCCACCTTTAATAACTTTTGTAATACTGGTATTTAGGAAAAATCCAAAAACACGTCAATTTATGTTGGAAGGGGCAAGCATTATGGCTTATTTAAACTTACTGGAAAAGCCACCCCCTCACCCCTAGCAGCATCCCCTTTATTTTTTTAAATTACTTTTCATATTTTTTATGTAAAATTTGGATACTCCTCTTTGAGCTGATTTCAAAAATGTATAATACTTATAGGTTAAAGTGGTTAGTTTATGAGATAAACAATTTTTCTTTTAAGAGCACAAATTTTACTTATTATTTACTTTCACCTTATTTGCCTGTACTAAAATGGGTTGTACAACAGTTCAAACTCTTTAATCTTTTTAACTGTGCTATTTATTATGAAGTTACAATAAGTGTTCAAAATGAGTACCATTCACTTCCATACAATGGTATAATCTATTTTGAAATGCCTCTCTGACATTGCTTAATACGGCTGGATTTAATTGTCGACATTCATTTTCTATCCTCTCTCGTAAATCATCCAGAGATTCTGGTTGGGTAGCATAAACTTTTGTTTTTAAATACCCCCATAAAAAGAAGTCTAGGGGTGTTAAATCCGGTGACCTAGGTGGCCACTCCATCATTTGCCCCCTTCTAACTATCCAACGAGCGGGGAATGTTTCGTTTAAAAATTGTCGGACAGGCATAGCATAGTGTGGGGGAGGCTCCGTCTTGTTGAAATACCAGTAAATCTTCGGAAAGGTTATCATCATTTTCTATTATTGTTGTAATACGTGGGTCAACCTCTTCCTTGAGTAACTCAAGATATGATTCACCATTTAAATTTCCATTGATGAAGAAAGGTCCGACAATGTGGTCACCTAGGATACCACACCAAATGTTTAACTTTTGGGGATGTTGTGTATGGAATTCACGCATAATATGTGGATCACTTTCAGCCCAATATCTACAATTATGCCTACTTACTAAGCCATTTAATGACCATGAGCATTCATCAGAAAAGCAAATATTGTTTAACAATTGTGGATTGTTATTGATAATTTGCGTCATTGATTCGCAAAACTCTAGACGACGATCAAAATCATCTTCATTTAACTCGTGTACCAACTTAACTTTGTATGGGTGGTACTTGAATTTATGTAGAACTCGGAAAACTGTAGAAGATGAAACACCGATCGCTCTACTTATTGTTGACAACGATTGGGGTTGTTGAGCCTCTAAGCTGACTTGCCCTGAAATTGCCACTTGGATTGCTTCGTTATTTACGAGTCCCTCTCGCTTATGCACTTTATTGCAAACAGACCCTGTTGTGGTAAATTTCTCCATCAGTTGAATTACATACTAATGAGTTGCATGTCTTCCGTCATGTAATTCGTTAAATATTCTAGCAGCAGCTCTTGCACAATTATTATTTTGGTAGTATAAACCTACAATTTCAATTATTTCTTGCAAAGAGTAAACCATTTCAGATAAACAAAATAAATAATGTATCAAATTACACTATCAATAGTGACTACAAATTCTAGTTGACAATGTCAAACTTTAATAAAAAGTAGAGTTTTTTGTTGTTTGGATTTTTTAAGTAGAATAAATAGCACAGTTAAAAAGATTAAAGAGTTTGAACTGTTGTATAACCCATTTTAGTACAGGCAAATAAGGTGAAAGTAAATAATAAGTAAAATTTGTGCTCTTAAAAGAAAAATTGTTTATCTCATAAACTAACCACTTTAACCTACAAGTATTATACATTTTTGAAATCAGCTCAAAGAGGAGTATCCAAATTTTACATAAAAAATATGAAAAGTAATTTAAAAAAATAAAGGGGATGCTACTAGGGGTGAGGGGGTGGCTTTTCCAGTAAGTTTAAATAAGCCATAATGCTTGCCCCTTTCAACATAAATTGACGTGTTTTTGGATTTTTTCTAAATACCAGTATTACAAAAGTTATTAAAGGTGGATACTTTTATCTGAAATATATATATATATATATATATGTATTCATTCCAATAATAGAAACGTTTAATAAAAATTAGTTAACAAATTATAAAATATGCATAGTAGATACTAAAACAATATTTTTAACAATAAATGAAAACATCGATGGTTTTTATAAAATATTCCAAATAGGATGATTATATTCAGGATCTTGTGGTTGAATTTTCCTTGTTTTGTTGTCATCTGCTGAACGATGAGACCTTAACCAAGCTTTCACGTAATCATCTGGTTGAAATAATTGTTGTGGTGGCCATTCATTTTTATAAATAAAAGATTTGCTAGGAAAGAAAAACGGACATTTTTGATTAATAATGAAAATGAAATATACTTACATTTCAAGTTTACTAGATTGAAGATTATAGAAAAATGCAACTATTACATAAATATACATATGCGAAATTGAAACTAACACTTTTTAATCGACACTTTGACTTCGTAGGTAGCGTGCATAGAATATTTCGTTAACAGTAGTACTTATTAATCTTATTATTACATTGTTTGTAATAAAGGTTTTAATGTATACAATAGTTTTGTGTGGCACTTATTCACTAACTAAAACTTCCACTTTCTATAAATGTGCTGTCGCAAAGATGATTTGCCACTGATTAAAAAAATCGTTTTACAATAATCAAATTCTTACACTAAGGGTGGATAGTGTAAAAACTACAAAGATGGGATGGGAATTTCTCGGCAATGCACATTTCAGATGAAAATCGGTACGTTTGTCGGCATTTTTATTAGCACCACTGTAATAAACTAATAAAGTTTGAAATATCTACCAATACTGAAAACCAACATCTGGAAATTCTAGTTCACAACAAATGTATAATATAAATTCTTAGCATTAGCCGCAGGCCCATTTGGGTATGGCAATAAACTATACCTGGGATGAGTAATGGACGGTTCGTGTGGGCCGCTTACATTAAAATTTATGTATGAAATCTTTACTTTTTTAAAATTTTATATTTTTTTCATCTATTTCTAATGTTTATTATAAAGTTTAATTCCCGTTGAACCGGTTCAAAATGTATTTTCTTGATTTTTCTATTAGTATTTATTATACTTACTGTTGTAATAATTTGAAATTGTTAATAAAAAAAAGAACGAAAGTCGGGGGTTGCTCGATAGCTGATGCAAATTTAACATACTTATAGTACAAATTGCAGCGTGGTGTTTCCTATGTTCGGTTTCCACAAAATCTTATGGTAGATGAATTCTAAACGATAGAATTTGAATCGTTAATGATAAGAGGGCGATGTTTAATATATTTTAGATATTGTGATTTCTCTTGACAAATTTTTTTGTCTATTTTCAATATTTTCATTAAAACGATGCCTATGTCGAATAATTATGTTTTACTTTCATTTTGAAAAGATAATCCTGCGCTCAAACACCTGCTGCTTATGTTTCAGCGTTAAAAAATGTTAAAATTTTAATGAAGGCACTCGAATAACGAACAATTATTACGTGCGATGAGAGGTATGATTAAGTTGACATTTTTCGAACCGTTGGCGATATCCATATTATCCAATACACTGTTGAAACGACCTAACCAAGTTATCATCATTCGCCCAGATAAAAGTTAATAAGGAGCTTCTAATTAGGTACACTTTCCTTATTCTGGTTACTAACCACGTAGCGACCGCGCACCGAACTCGCTCGAACGTTTTCTTAATGGCAACAGTCAATAGACGAAAGTAATAAAAATATCGATATTTTCAAGAACCTCGAGTGCACGGTGGTGGTTCGAGGTTACATTTGCAGGTAAAAAGTCACTATCTTCAATCTCTGCATTCAGCTTGAAAAGTTTATTACAGTAAATAGAAGAAGAAAAATAAAAAAAAATTGACAACAGTTAAACAAAGAGTTAATACTTTCGTCATCAATGCGATTATAGTCTTAGTCTCCTAAACTAACCATTCTTAAATTAAGAGGCTTTTTTGTGGACAATTCAAATTACGCAAATAATGATTTTGAACCTAATACCAAAAATGAATTCATCAACTTTCGTTCGATATTTTATATAATATTACAACATTTGCTCATTTTGAAAAATCTTAGCTATTGCTGATGATTTTTTGTTTTGTCTTAATGATAATAGTGTACGATAGATGCACAAAATGTTTTCTAAATGTGACTGAGTGTGCGCTCCTCGCATCACACCTATCCAGCCACGTGAAAAGTTAGTTAACAAGAACACGATGTACTACTAGTAACCAGCAGACTTTAAAAATTATGTGAGAAAGAATTCTACATTGTTTAAATGTTAACACAGTACACTACATAAAGTTTCTATTGTACTAAACAATTGCAAAACAAAATTGGTCGTAAAATTACGATTTCTCGCTATAGGATACTCATATCTAAATTTGAGATACAATTCTTCAATATTTCAATCCACCTCTTATTTCTGATATTTTTAGCCATGTTATTGTTATATTTTTTGTTTCCAAAATTATAAGTATATAAAATTATTATTTTAATCGTAAATTCTTCACATTTTGCCGTCGATAGCGTCTACTCCCATCGACAAATTAGAAATTAGCATTAGACCTTAAGCATTAGAGGATGCGACTGAAACATCTAAGTCCTATTAGACTTCAAATCGTTCATAATTAGGATGCTACGTCAGTCAAAAGTTACACTTCTTCCCATTTCGAATGGTAATTAGTATCCTAACTTTCTAAACGCTGATCATTTCATTGAAATCAGTATTTGAATCATTTAGGACGTCTGAATAAGGGTTTCATTACTGAATCTTATTAATGAAATTTAAAAATGGCTAATAAACATTTCGAAATTGGTCAAAATAATGAGAACATTACATTATAAATTTTATACTCTGACCAATTTGTTAACAACTTTTTATTTCAAGTTCGCATCTCTTTTCAAACTACAGTAGGTATATAATGAGTACAAAAAAATGTCGGCGATACAAAAATATTTCACGACTTTTATCTGGACAGTTATATGAAGAAAAATCTACATTATTCTAGAAATTAAGACGTAAGATCATATTTCATAAATATGTGTCAGTGTTTATTCTATTATAAATAGGATTGTTGAAAATACCTTTCAATGAATGTTAGTTGACTCACTCAAGAAATTATGAAACTGCAAACTATGTTTTTTGTATAAAATAAAGTTTTTAAAAACGAGTATATACTTTTTTAAATTTGAATATTGATTGAAAATATATACTATAAATATGAATAACTAACAAAGTATTACACAATGAATTAAAAAAAATATATAGATAATTTGAGTGACGTTTTTTGATGGATTATACTTATTTGGGTACTCGTAAAAAGAAATAAGACAATTTTTACCTATGGACATTTAACTAAAAAATAAGTAAATAAAAATTATATGTTCAATGAATACCGGGCAAAATTGAAAACAACATCTATATTAAAAAGTTGGACATTCGTTAAATAAAACATAAACTTACAGTTAAATTTATAAATCCCGAACAATCATTACTTCAGACACCTCCACACATGTTTAACGTTCAAAAGTATCAGCACTACTAATATATCTGCGTCAGTACATCCTTTAACCCAGCAATTTTGTGAGGTTTGTTCGTACAGCGAATCGGAACAATTCGTGATTGATCGTATTCGTCTGTTGAATAAAAAATGTAATGTTAAATGAGAGGCCAACTGAAAAGTTTTTACATAAAAACCAATTCCTAGAATAAGATTTTGTAAACAACCATTTATTTGAAACCTTCGTCTTACTTTTAATTTTTTTTAACTACAGCATGTAACAAAGAGATACCGACAATACAAAAACAAATGCTTTCATAACTTTTATATATGTATTGACAAATTTTTTACAATACTTCGCTTCCTTTGAATATTTGTAGACATATATTGAAGATGTGTTATAAGATTTGTATACTGATAATTGAAGATTTAGAATTGATTTTAGTTATTTTGAATTTATAACATAGGTAATTGAATATAATTTGATCAGACTTTATTAAATTAAAAAAATGTGAATATTTTTATTTAAATAATTCGAGTGAATTGGTTTTTCTTGGGTTTTTAAAAAATAATTGTTAAAAGTAACAGTAATTAGGTATTTAGATTGAGTTACACCCCTCAGATTTTGCTAAAATTTCAGTATGTTATAAAGAAAATTACGCTGAACAAAAATATATATAGGGCGCGGAAAGCAGAACTTCACATAGTTTTTCATTTTCTATTTTGAAGTTCCAGAACATGAAAAATATTACATAAGTACAACATAATTCAACATCACATGTCTCCATTACCGAATGATAGCATCATAATTTTCTTCATTTTTTATTGAAGATTTGTCAATTTTGGGTAAATAATCGTCATCAAAGCATTGGTGGGCCCAATAATACAGTCCAAATTGATGAAGTAACCCTTGGTCGACGAAAATATCATCAGGGTCGGATCATGAGTGTTTGAAGGGATAGATCTGGTGACAAAATATTTATTTATCGAGCCAGTTCCATCAAGATCTTCACAAATTCTTCAAGAGGTCATCATGCGTCGAGTACATACTGGTGCAACAATTATGTTTGATTGCGCTATAATTTGTGACCAGAACGAAGGATGCATTTAGCGGTTTATTGCCGTTATAATTTCGTAGATCCAGAAATCAAAGCATACACTCAAAATATAAAGATGCTCAGTAGAGATTTGCGTGATAATATACCACGTTATGGCAGATCAATATATACAATATATTGCAAAATTTATTATTTAAGAAACACTTTAGCTGTACACAAAGAATTGATGAGTATTTTCATCAAATGTCTCGGATATCTATATCTAATCGAAATTCATGATTATTCAAAATGATAGATCGATACCAAAGTTTTCAATATTATTAATTTGTATTTACATTTACTTATTTGCTAATAAAAGAAGTTGTTCTACAATTTGAACAACCACCTCGACTCCTCCTTCCACCCATCTTAATCATCAATTTGGATAAAACCGGAAACAAAATTCATTAAATTTGATTAAATCAATTAGTGCAAGAAGTTCATGAGGGTGTTAAAACTCTAAAGACCATACTAACAAAGCATAATACTTCACATAATAAAAAATCAAGATTTCAAAGAACAAAAAGCTCTCAGACTTTTTTTCGAGAAAGCCGATATTTTGACGTGGAATTTTTGATTAAAAATTAAAATACTTTTTCGGTATATATATATATATATATATATATATATATATATATATATATATATATATATATATATATATATATGTATATAATATTACAGTATATCTAGGAAATCAGAATTAACTTTTTAACCCAATTTCGTAAAAAATATTTTTTTATAGATGAACAACCAAAAACTTAGAATTTTTTATAACACACAACTTTGCTATTTAATTTATTTTCATAGGCTCATTGGCATCTGAATACCATTTAGAAAAAAGAAGTTTAGCAAAAAAAGTATATATTCAACAATTATTTCTTCCTATGAATACAGAGCAGAATTTTATTGTAATAACAAATATTAATATTAAAAAGATTTGTTGAAACTTACGTAAAATATAACCACAATTACTCTTTACATCTCACACATCTTTAATAATGAAGAACATTGGCACTACTAAAATATGTGTCCTTCTACTCAGTCGAATCGGAAAATTTCGTAACAGTTCGGATTCGGCACCTATGATGTACATGAACAAGAAATTTTGAGACTTGTTAATGAGAGGGGACAGAACTTTTTTGCACAGCAGACCAATACTTGGAATTGGAATTTGTAAACAACTTTTTATTTGAAATCTGTGTCTTATTTCTAATCTTTTCCAACTATAATATATAACAAAGAGATGCCGAAGATACAAAAACAAAGCCATCTACAACTTCAATATCGGAATGGTTTTTGATATGCTTTATTTAATATTTGAAGATATTACTATTATACTATAATAGGATTGCCAGCCTCAAATTTAAAAAACCAGGACAATTTAGTTTAAAAACAGGACGCATTAATAGAGTTGCAATAGTTAAATAAATATCTAGTGAGTGCAGGTGGAATAAAATTCAAATAATAAAAATAATACCATTTTTTAATAATTGAATAAAATTATACAAGTTTGAAAAATAGTTATTAAAATATAAAACAAACACTTTAGTTTGTAACACACATACTATTTTTGAATAATTGCAGTGTTTTAGTTTTTACTTGATTTTTGAAGGATCATTTCAATTAAAAGTGTGAAGGGGTAACTTCAACCCGAAAATGGTAATAACTGTTTCTATGAATGGCTTTAGTTTAAGCGTTTTCTCTGCTATGCTAAACGAGTAGGTAAATGTCAAGTTGAAACCTCTTACCTTTTGGCTACGCTTTACTTTATTCATCATCACGATTGTGTTTGATTACCTTTGAAGAAAGTTTCGTGCTTCACTAGGTATTTGCTATTTGAAAATAAGTAATGATACACCTAATTGGTTGGAATGTTCTAAGAAAATTTGTAATGTGTTTCTACCAGCGTAAAAAGTAGTACAAAAGCAGGATATACAATCTGTTCTGATTGGAATTAAATCAATTCGACATGTATACAGAAGTAGCACAACAAATCGAACAATTATCTACGTCAAGTATATAATGTCCCCCTCACATAGACGGTAAGCAGTTAGCTGATAAAGATAAAGTCTTTGGAAAAACATTGCTGAATATAAATAGAACAAACCATTCGAACAAATCAAAATACATCACAAAAACTCGACATATTTCAATTACCTACTAATGGTTATAGAATATCCAACGATACTAGCAATGTTGGTAGTATTATTATTTTTAAGAAAAAAACTTCCAGGAGGACAACTTCAAAACAAATACAAAAAAAATACCTAAAAAGCATCAAACACACAATAGTATTAAAGTAAGTTAATAAAAAGCACAAATAGGTTATTGTGCAGATAACATAGTCTTGAATCCTAATGTATTTTATCGGTCGAAGTAAAACATTCTTATTAAAATAAAAATACACCAATTATCGATGAATTTTTCATAATACCTCGTATAATATGGTTTTGTTGAAATGTCTGCGAGTGTTAAGATGAACGAAATAATCACTCGTATAATAAATTAGGTATTGAAGTTTTCTATGTCCGATTTTGATTAGATAATAACGTCAAAAATATTTTCATAAAATGTTGATATTTGATAATAAAATACATTATTCTCGACGATATATTTGTGAAGGTATATTGAAATAGGTGTTTGCAATACTAATTAAATGAAAATTAAAACCTAATATATTTTACAATAGGTACATTAAAAAATATTGACTCAATAATATATTAGTTTTCAATTTGTTTTGACTTTTGTTAAGAGACTGTTAGAAAAGATAATTTCCTCTTTCCAGTAATTGTATAAATTAAGCAAAACTGCTTCAATTTACATTAAAAATAAAATATCAATGGAAAATAAAAATATAAAACTCACATATTTCAAACTACCATTACACTCCTGTACAAACTTTAATTTCTCATCCTATACACTTCTTCTCCATTCGGAAGCACGGGTACTACTAAAAAAATGGTAGTATAAGTTTTAGTCCGAACGTTGAGTGGATGTGGTCTAGTGACGTCAACACGTCTAATTGGTAGGAGTGGGAGGGACAGCCTATTGTTTGATTTTAATTGGAGTAATATGTTTTACTTTTGGCCAACTACGCTCGTCCTATGTGTAGATCGAGATTTATGGTGTTGGTGCCCGTTGGCGCCAACCTTGGCTCGAACGTTGGGAGTTGGCCGTCTTGTGTCGGTTTTTTGACGAGACATCAAAGGGAATTTGTCCCAATTTTTGTTTATTCGGCCACATATTGGAGCGTTATAAATCGTTTTAACTTGCTTAATCTGCGAAAGGTGAGTGCGCGTCGTAATAACTTGCGTTTTCTGTTAGTCGCCATAATATTTGCTCCAGTGGCACTAGAACATTGTGTTGCTCTTAGACAATGCGGTTTATCATTCCTTCAGGTATGTACCTACAAATTCCTTGAGGCTCTAATTCTCTTTAAGGAGTTGTGTAGGAATACACAAGTAAGAGTTATAATTGTTGGACTTTCCGGTTGTAGCAACATAGGTTAGGTACTATTAGGTACAATTAGGTACTACTCGTGCGCGTGATAGTTGCTGATAAAAGAACCTCTGTTTTCTGCCACATTGTGCTTGTACACCAGGATAAGGTTTCATTAGTCTCTTTGATAAAGCGAAGGCACCATCAGTACAAAAATATATGACAAAGGCATATTTCTATCAGGCATTGGAATCGATTCCGGAAAAACTTCATCATTTCCGTTAATTTTTTGATATAGTAAGCTATTATAGACACTACCTGCTAATGCTAGCAAAATCATGTTAAAGTCTTGTTTATGGTTGAAAAATTCTGAGTCGCTGTTGATAGGAGCTTGTAATTTCACATGTTGTAGGCATCTGAAATAATAATAAAAGCAACATTAAATATAAAATTACAGAAAAGCATTTTGTTTCAGACTGGAGCAGCCTCTGACCAAATTGTAGGTACTTAAGAATGTAGGTACTCGAAGAAGAAAATGACATTGAACGTAATTACCCTGCTACCCAAAACCACCATTCCCTCCATAAAGCGAACTGCACCAGAGTTAATAATACATACGAAAAAGCAAATGGATGAAGCAGTTCATATCTTAAAAAATATTTCGCAAAAATCAAATAGGGAACCTGACGAAGTTGATTTATTCTTTCAACTTCTTGCGAAAAAAATTTAAACATTTGATGAACAAGAAAGGGAAGGTATTATGCATGAGAGATTGATGAAATACTCTACAACCGAAGAAAAAGATTTGAAAATCAGTCTAGATGTTCAACGCATTCTTTCAATTATCAGGTTTCTGGACGAATCAAATGTAACCTTACCTCGGCCATCCCATATTCATCCAAGCCTGGCTGAACTTTGGGAAAACCGACCTCGGCCATCCTATAGTCAGCGAGTCTTGGCAGAACTCTGAATAACTATATAAAGTTTTGTTCTAATATCTTACCATAATAGATATCTTAACATTAAAAGTAATAATTTTTTATGAATAAATTTCTTTTTTGCATAAAAGACAGAAAAATAGAATAATAAAAAATAGTATCACTTTTTTATATGTTTAATTATTCAACTAATATTTTTATGTACATTAATAGAAACTTGCGATAAAAATATTATCCTATTAACAATATATTAAAAATCTATTTTTACAAGCAACCAGCGATCCAAGGATGCAGACCAGTCCTGGGTTTATCTAGGCAGACAGGCTTAGTCCAGGCTTGCAAATCTAAGCGAGGGACATTGTTATCATCCCAGATTTCCACCAAGTCTGGGCCAATAACGGCTTCCAAGCTAGGGCCAGAGTTGTACATACTTGGCCCAAGTCTGGGCCTATACTGGGCCCATCGTAAATTACTATATGGGTAACCCTTAGTAGGGTCTGAACTGTTTCATCAAATCTGCAAAAAAGTGTATAGGAAAAAAATAGTTAATAAAACAATCTACAAGGACTCAGATAAGCAAATATACTTCTGGAAACTATGATCAAAGAACTATAAAAGGTATCAACATAAGTGTGGACAATTTACGATTAGTAACTCTCGTGAGGCCCTATCCACATTCTCTAGGAGTGTAAGAGATTATGGAACTCTAGACCATTACACCTGGGTGCGTATGAGATAGAAGAACTAATTAAAATTGACTTGCCCTACCAATTAATAATAATTTAAATTACTTTCGATGCTCATATTATTTAAGGTACAAAGATATAAGATCACGTAGTAGGCAATAGGAAGATTTTAAAATAGTATAAATTGTTTATTATGCAATTTTATTCGTAGACAACCTGATCCCTTTCAAAGTAATGTCCTTTAGTACCTAATGATACAACGACTCTAGAGATTCTTTCAGGCTTTGCAGCTGCACGTTTTTAGCCGTTTTTTCAATTTTGGATCATTTGTTGATAGCCAATTTTGAGTCTGTCTCTTCGTTTCAGGATCGCACTGTAAAAACCCGTGCGTCACCGCGATCGAGCAGTGTAAGATCACTTTGTCCCGGTTCTAAACTGTCTTCTGCGATAGATATTCTATGTTATCTTGCTCTGCTCGAATGTGTTTCGGAACAATGTTTGCAGAGAGGTTTCTCGTAGCTGATTTTCTAAGATTTGGTCCGTTCACGAATGATCTTATCCGATTACATCACGTAAACTTATTAAACAGTAATTTTTTCATATTCGTTTCTTTACGATTTAATGAATAATTTCATATGTCAAATTTACTATGTTATGTTATGCTAATTGTAAAAGGATATTGTTCATTTTGTAGGTTTGATCCATATTATTTTGGATTATTGCAACTGGCTGCTAGATATCTGATGACCCTCACCTACTGTGACGTAGGTATTTTGTAATCAGATGTAGGTACATGTAGAAGTGATTGTACAGTAAAGTCTTAATAGCTTTCTTATGTCGCTAGCCGAAGAACGTGACATTGAAAGTGTTCAAGTCTACTCAATTTCTCGGGATGCTGCACATCTTCACATTGATGGAGAACTAGAGCAACCGTAGGCATAGCATGGGGAATATATACTGGGTAAACCAAATGGTTATCGAACTCATGATCACACATGCATTACTGGTTTGATACTGGAAATTGAACAAAACTCAAAGGCTCATTTGTTTAGGTATAACAAGAGCATGTCGACTTGCTGCACTACAGCCTTTGAGACGCTGTTTACCCTTCGCCAGTGGGAAAAGGTATTAGTGGCGCCTGCAAATTAATTCAGGCAAAAAATTAAGGACAAGGAATGTGGTAAGTCACCTGAAAATTAGATAGTCGATAAATGCAAAGCTCTCAACTCCACTAAGAAAATTACTCACTATTTCCAAGTAGAGATGCTAACAGTGTACATATCAGAAGTGTTTGAATAGAAACCTCTCTACAAAGCACATTTACATCCTCTTCGATAGCCAAGTGGCCTTGAAAACCGTGAAAGCTATTTTTTGACGTTCAAGCTACCGTAGGAATATAAGCAATTTTCAAAAGCACTAGTAGATGGAATCAAAATAAATATAATGTGGCTAACAGGCTATCAGAGTAAACCAGGCAATGAGGAAGGAGACAGCCTTGTCAAAAAAGAGCAACAACTTATATTTTGAACCAGTGCCCTATTGTGGCTTAATGAGTTGTCACATCAACAACGATGATAATGGATGGCTGAAGAAATAGATGAAGTACTACTGGAGAACCACTACAAGCATAAGATAGTTCAAAAGATTCATGAGCACATCAACAAAGAACTCTGACGAACTTCTTGAAATGTCCAGAAATGACATAAACTGATAGCCTGATGTCACTGCCATATCAAATACTACCTTAGGACGATAGACGGTGGCAGAGGACAAATACCATAGAGAGAGCAGAAGTAGGACAAAAAACCTCTAGAAAATTCGCTTCTTTAGGAAGAAGTTCCCGTATTCTGGAAGCAGTATAATGGGATGCAGTGGTATGACTAAAATATATACGAGTATGAGAAGCAAATGTATAACTTTACAAACAATACACAGAGCCTATTGTTTATATAAACACAACGAAGTTATTCAGTGACGCCTTAAAGAGAGAAAACGAGTATAATAATCCTAGAGTGCTATGAAAATACATTATGGGCGTTAGTCCGGGATTGTGAAGAACAATGACCAAAGTTTGGTAACTACTTACAAGAAGATATGAGCGTTCGTGAAGTGTGTTGGTTTTTCGTAAAACGTGGACCAAGTATTTCGGAGAATATTAAGTTAGTTGCATGCTATTTGGACAATAAGGAGATTATAAAAGCTAGGAATTTTCGGAGTACATGGCATGGTCACCACATAACCCCACTTCCAATGATGAAATCACGAGATTGTGTTTGTATACGTGTGCGTCCTTGTGTATATGTGTCTACCTGTGAATGAGTATTTGTGTGTTCACGAAAGCCTATCTTTATAACGTTGTACGAAGCGAACCCGTCGCTTTTAACGCCAAAGTTCTTGCTGATGCTGTAGTTGAGCTGGTGCGTCGTTCTCTGGAGGGAAGTTCATCGGCTGTGGTTGGTTATCGTCAGGCTGCTGTTCCGGATTTTGAGCTGATGACTTCATAGTTGGATAGTAACGCCATTGTCGTCTGGTAATGTCACGTACAGCGTGTACACCAGTTTCATTTAGTCGATCGTTATGGTATTTTCTTTTCCGCGGAATTTGATAATGGAAGTTTTCTCCCGTCGTTCAATCACTTCATAAGGTCTGTCGTAAGGCATGCGTAATGAGTTTTTACCACCGTCGTGGTGTAGAAAAACTTTGCAGTGACCAGATCTTTAAAGATAAACGATGTCGGTGTGCCATTAATAGGTATTGATCGTAAAAGATCGAAATGCCAGCGTAGTTCCTCGATGCACTCCGCTGGTTCACTTTCTGGGTTCGCTGGCTCGAAGATTATCCCGGGTAAATGCATGGGTTGTCTGAATAGCATTTCGTACAATAAAACGTCTTCGAATTTCGTTGCGCGAATGCCCATAACAACCTATGGTACGATCTTTGTACATTGATGGTTTTGATGGCACCGTATCGCTGCCTTGAAGCTCCCGTGGAACCATTCGATCATCCCATTGGCTTGTGGACGGTATGCTGTGGTATGCAGTTGGGTAGTGCCCGTCAACCAATATAAATCCGATTCGAGTTGCCTTTCCTGATCCGTTGTTAACGTAAGCGATGTCCCAGAACTGCTAACCCAACCCTCCCAGAAGGCGCGGGCATCCGTCTTGGCTTCCTGATCATTGAGATAGCTACTGTTCAACGACAAAAACGATCTACGCAGGTCAAGCAGTACTTCTTTCTCACTGACAGAGGCATGATGATAATATCAATATTCACGTGCTCGAGGCTTGTTGAAAGTAAAACAAAAATTTCTAAAGGTACGTGCTTTGATCGGTGGCATTCCTGAGTGAGTGAGTTTTTCTTCATCGCCCAATATTTTGTAAGCAACGAGATTTTGGTCCGGAATCACGAACCAGAGTGCTGTTGCGATTTTCCTGTTACGAGAAACGAATAGAGAAACTATCACTGCTTTTCCCTTGAACCCTTCGCATTACACTGTGTATGTACACTGACCATGTTCACTGTTTTCTCGTCTTTTGCTTATCATGTTGGGGTCACCAGTTATGGGCGCTAGTCTTAGGGTCGAAGATGGTAAGGAGGTAGCACAATAAACAAAGATTGATAAACTCTCAAACTTACTATATACATATATCAATAAAACAATATACACAAAAATATATACAAAAGGTGAAACTAAACTGAGTCGCGAGTGTCGAAACTCTAGGAGCTGCGTAGCTCTGCAGAGATCTAGGCGTTCTAGAAATACTCGCTTCGCTTCGCTTGTACCTCTTTTAGCGCTCACTATTTAATAGATTCCAACTGTGAAATCGGAGGCTTGTGGAGGTTATTCACGCCGAAGGTTAGAAATGCTTTTACGAACTGACCAAGGATAAGGTTGTTAGAAATCAAATTGTGTTTGTAAAATATATATTAAATTAAGAATTAAGAAATATTTCTTCTCAAAGACAAGGCTTCCATCTTAATTTCATTGATTTCTGCTAATATAGACGAGAAGATTACGACTATGAAGAATGATACTTCTGCCGACATTTTATTATTGAAAATTGACGTTACGGCTGACGTGTTAAATAGAATTTCTCCACTGAAATCGGATATCAAAAGTAAAATGACAATTGTGGACAAAAAAACCAACGAATTGAAAAAAAAAAGATGTGAAATTCCAGAGCAGAAGACATTTCTGCAAAAGTAAAGAGGATCGAACATATAAATATAAAACACAAGTTAGAAGACATTTGCAGTAGCCTATTAAAAGCCTCAACGTTTGACGGTGGGACGTCTTGGGCAAATCACATTTAAGAGTTTAATGCAGCTGCTATAATTTATAACTGATTCAATAAGGATAAAGCAGTGAACTGAAACAAAGTTAAGAAGGAAGAATCTAGCCCGAATTGATGATAGTTCAAATGACTACTTTTACCACTTTGACTACTACTTTCACTTTGACAATTCAAAATCACGCCATTCGGTCTCTGTAATGCGCTCGGAATATTTGAAGGACGGAAAACGTCTTGAGAAAGTTATATTGGAAGACATTTGAAGATTTCAGAAGACCTATTCAAACAACTCACGCCGCCCAGCTCATGTTGAACTCGAAGAAGTGTCAGCTGTTCTGAAACCGAGTTCATATATATGTCAAACAGTGAGCAATGGATGAGTTGCGGTGGATCCAGAGAAAATTGCCCCCATTCAGCGATGGCCGCAACCAACTGATCAACATCAAGCTAGGACTTTTCTTGAAAATTGCATGTATTATCGAAGGTTCAAGAAGAAATTATATAGAGATATTACATACTTGACTCACTGGAGACGCAGCTTCTCTCCACTAGTATGAAGACTGAAGCAATGAGATAGAAAAGAGTGCTGGGATACTTCAGTAAATTTCTCTCGAAACCAGAAAAGAACTACTGTGTCATAAGAACAGAATTTTGGAGAGAGGGGAAGCCTATGGAACAATTTTACCAGTATCTTTATGTTCACTCAACTCGAAATGGACGGGAAGATTTTCTCCAAAATTAAAAAAATCTGGGTAGGTCCATACTTAATCATGAGCAAGGTCCCCAATGGAAAACTGAAGTAAACCAGCCCTCGAAAAATTAATGGGTGTTTACAGAGGTACCGGGAAAACTACATATGGAGTCAAAACTGAAAAGAAAAAAACAAAAAGTTGATGATGCCAGAAGATGATTTGTTGCAACCGGGCAGATACTGAAACTAAAACACAATTCACATGATAAAGGTGTTCACATATAGATTTGCAGTTATGCTTCCCGTAGGCGCCCTGTTATTTTCATAAGACAGGAAAGTGCAGAAATATTACATTGGCGATTTAAACATCCAGTCCTAGCCTTACAAGAGTTCCAGAAGGAACTCCCTTCTAAGAAAAGGGGAATGGTACGAACTCGCTCACCTACATAGACCACGAAGCCGGTCTTGTTCGATAATGTTAAATGGTACTGAAGTTTGGTGAATGTGCAGCATGTTAAAAAGCAGCATATCTTTCTATAGTTTTCATAGGCTATTTAAATCGTGTTCCGACTAGTTTTATAGAGACAATTTCTGAGACGGACTTTTGTTTGTTTACGTCACTTTAGACACAAATATTCTAGAAAGTTGTTGGATATGATTAAACGATAGATTAGCAGACAAAGGCATTTAATAATTTGATGTCATAGCAATCGTATCATAATAGTGAAAATTATTGTGTTAAGAACTAGATAAATGCTTAGTAATTATTTTTTGTGAATAGTATAGTCCATAGTGAATATTTTAGTGTATTTGGTGTTAGTGTATAAATAAATTCCAAGAGTATAATAAACCATGTGTATAAATTCATCTCACCTTTTCAAAACTATTCAAATGAATAAGAACATTAATAAGATTCCACCACATCTCAAATTATGATTCCATTAATGCTAAAGATTTTTCAAAGTAATGTGTTGAGAGTTCGGCTGATTTGTTCCTATAATCTCTGGTGATCATACGATCTCTTGGATCATGTTCGAGGTATAGAATATTTTAGAAATTGAATAAAATCTTGTTTTTATATTACTCCGACTTTCATACCTATTGTTTTGTTCCTGGATCAAAGCCGCAAATCTACTATTTATCTTCAGTGATAATCTAATAAGTTTTTCAACGATTAATGCTACTAAGTTGAACGATCTTGTTAGCATTTAAAATTTCTAGGCCTAGACAATGGCATGTATTCCATAGTGTCTGTGTGTCAATCAACCTGGTGAAATTTGGCAGTACATTAGCCTTATTGTGACATGCGGAGTTCTGTTGCAGTTGATTTTCTCTAGCCACTCGTGGGAACATCATGGACAATAATAATAAATACAGCAAAAAGGACTCACCCCCACAACCTTATTGGTGCGAAGAAGAGAATGAGAAAGATCGCTAGGACTTATGAGGCACTCAGACCTAACGATTCAGGGTTCCAAGGTGATCCCCTAACCTCTACAATAACCTCCCCAACCCCCCAACAAGGGCTTCCAGACCGAAGGCTCAAACAAAACACGTCAAAAAGCAAAGAACACCTAGATTTCATTGACGCGGTGACTGGAACCATCATGTGGTCCCCATCCGGTTTCTGCCTCTCCAGCTGGGTATGAATCGCATCAATTACAGTCGAAAACAGTTTGAGTGACTACATAGAGGGCTCCAGATGTCGCCCCGGAAGAGAGTCACTCGGACAGCAGAATAAACCAGTCCGATAACGCCAAGTGCCTCACACTAGAGCTGGACGTCGATAGCAAGTCAGCCCAAGCTATGAAAGAGGCTGGAGGCTCGCTTTATTATGGCATTACCAATGCCCCCTTCTCTATGATTGGGAAGAAAGAGGGAGGTAGGACCCCAAGGGAGGTATTAGACCGTCTGAAGAGGCTAGGTTAGGTTAGCCAAGCACTAAACCCTCCCTAACAAAAAACCTCAGGCGCTGACATCTCACGGAAAGTCCTAATCTCTTTATATTGCAGTGCCTATAAAATTTTTACAGACGAATCTGCAGCAAGAAAAAGCTTCAGCTGCCGTTATGTGCAACAGGTTCAGTGAACTCAACACAAACGTAGGTCTAATCTAAGAACTCTGGATTTTCAGAAGCATGATAAGTGGACTGGTTCTAGCTGGGGATACGCTACATCATTGTGTAACATAATCCACGCGCTTGTATCCTAAGCAGGAACGTATCGTGCTTCTCATTTCCAGGTGTCTGTATCCGTGACCTAGCAGTGGTCAAGGAGAGAAGAGTGCGTAGGAAAACCTGATAGTCTGCTTAGCGTAAATTTCCACGGAAACTGTATCCACACTTAAGGGCGTAATTGCAGTCGCAAGGTAATATGAAAGGATGGGGCTTTCCTTTCTCATGGGTTGTGGATGAGAACTCCAAGGGGTGCTTTCTCAGTGACGTCCTATGTTCCTAAAGCTTGAAAGTCCTCAATCGAGGGAGTGTCTCCACATACTTTTGCAATCGAGGTAAGTCTGTGATTGACCTCATCATATGCCCAATGAATAAATTGAGCCTGTTCAGCTCGTGGAGGGTGTCGATGGAGGTCTCGATGTGGGATCACCGACAAATTTTTTTCGAGAGGAGCTCATCGGCCACCTTATGGATATGTTAGCGAGACTTGATCTCGCTGTCCATATTGAGATGACGTTGCAAAACCACAACTTGTGACCACAGAGGTATTCGGAGGTAACTGTCCAATCATACGGAAACCTGAATATACTCGGAACTCTTGGTGGGATCATTCTACAGAGAAACAACGGAAAATATCATCCAGGCTCTTGCGTCCCGCCGAGGGTTTGGAACTCCAAGGTAACTTGTAGGCGTTCAACGACGCTCAGACAGTACAAAAAATTCTCAGGGATTCCAAGAGACCGAGCTGGAGAGTAGATGTGCTATGTCACATTAATTCCAATTTTTGCCACTGGTGGTATTTTCCTTCAAATACCGATCCAACAATTTCTCCATTGTTTTCAGTAGTGAACTGGTAAGGATGATGGGTCTATACGCTTTTGGAATTCCAGCGTTTCTCTAGGGTTTTTTGTGTAGCCGCCATCCGGAAGTAATATAAAGCTCACTCTATTGCTGTGACTTATGGCTAGAAATTTGCAAAGGCGCGCCATCGGGGATATCTTCGCAGATATACTATGTCACTCCTGGAACACTTCTTCCAGTTTTTGCCACTGGTGGCGCTGCAATAGGCGGGCGTGGACGAGCTTATCGTCGTAGTATCCTTATCGTGTGACGTCACCGCGGCCGTAGACATTATACATTCTGAAAGATAGCCCGGATGACTGGGATACAGGGTGGAGTCGGAAAGATGGCGTTGGTATCGTGCGGGCTTCAACATTATATGGGGTATAGTTGTGAAGATGGTGTTGGTGACGCGAGCTTTAAAATTGGGTCGCAAGCAAGCATTTTTAGAATTAGATTTTACTTGCATTTATGATCGAGGAGTGAACAAGCTGCAATGCGTGTTGTGCAGTGAAATATTAAGTAATGAATCGATGAAACCGAACAAACTTAAAGACATTTTGATGCAAAACATAAAAATTTCTCCTTTGAGGGAAAAGATCGTACTTTTTTCAAATAAAAGAAGCCCATTTAAAAAGACAGCGTTTGGATGCACCAAGAAGTAATGGTTTTATAAATTCTGCCAAACAAGCTATACTTGCTTCTTTTTATGTGGCTTGGCATATTGCAAGACAAAGGAAACCCCAGAAGGACAAAAGAAAGAAGAAGAAGAAGAAAAGAAAGAAAAGAATAATATTGCTGAAAAACCTGTTGCCATTGACATGGCACGTATCATGTGCGGAGATCAAAGAAATTACAAAAAATACCATTATCAAATGATACAATTCGTTTATGAATTAATGATATTTCATTTGATAGTAAGAATCAACTTATTCAACTGCTATAAAAATTGTTGGTTTATTTAGTATTCAACTGGATGAAACGACAGATGTAAGTAAAGATGCTCAACTTATGGTTTATCGCGGTATCCAGGTTTAACAGATATACAGGAGGACATTTTATTTTGCAAACCAATGTCAACAACAACTAGAGGTGAAGATATTTTTCTTATGGTCGATTCGTTTTTTAAAGAAGAAGGATTAAATTGGAATTAGTGTTTCAGTATTTGCGCCGACGGTACAGCTGCCATGACAGTATCTCAAAAGGGATTTTCGACAAGAGCAAAACAAATGAATCTACAAATTACATCGATTTTCACCCGAATTATGTATCGTTTTGGGATGAAACTGTTGCGGTAGTCAATTTTATCAAATCAAGAGCTCTTAACTGTAGAATTTTCCGCGAACTATGTTTCGAATTTGGTGCAGAATACGAACATTTATTATATTATTCTGAAGTTAGATGGATGTCCCGGGGCAAAGTTGTTCAAAGAGTATAATCATTGTGGACAGAAATCGAATTTTTTTTGAGAGAAAAGAAACACCCATTAGCATCTAAATTCTCCGAGTTGAAGTGGATTACTCAAGCTGCTTATTTGTCAGATATTTTATTTGAAATAAATAATCTAAATACGTCTATGCAAGGACGTAATCATACTATTATTGAATGAACTGAAAAAATTACATGTTTTAAAAATAAACTCAAATTATGGAGAAATAAGTTTGAAGTAAAGAAACTTGTTTCATTCCCGACTCTTAATTAACTTGTTGAAAACAATAATATTGATATCAAAGATTCTGAAATACAGAAAATTATTATTAATCATTTAGAAAAACTAATAGCAGACTTTGATCGATATTTCCCTGCATACGGTGTTTTCAAATATAATTGGGTTTGAATGCCATTTAATTTTGATGTAAGTGATTTGCATGAGGAATTTGTTAATATTAATCAATTTCTTTTATATATTTTTATAATTCTTAATTAAAATTGCATGTTTCCATTTAACATTTTTCAAGGATAGCTAGATTTAAAAAAATAAATATATAGCGCCCTCTACCGTATACGTTACTCATTAGGTTGTTTCGTAATTATAACTCTTACATTGGTAGAAAGGAGCTCTCTTCAAAAAGACTAAGTTTGCATAGATAGGTTAAGTAGAACTGGACTTACAAGCCTTTTTTCATAGTAAAATGTTCCCGCTTCCCCTCACCTCTTATTTGAAGAGATAGACTAAAACTTGTATAATCAATTAGACGCTGGATTTCTTGATCAATTCGATAATCATTGTTTAAATGCATCTTAATTAGGCAATATTTGTAAATTATTTATTTTATAATTTTTGGTATTTAATTACGCCCTCTGGCGGTGGACCTACAACTCTGTAAATAATTTCCAGGTTTTTTACAATTTTTACAATTTTACAATTTTTTACAGTTTTTACAATTAGACGAAGATATGAATGATGTTCATACATATTTCCTATTAAGATTGTCAAAATTGAATGACGCGTTGAATAAAAATTCAAGCCTAATTACCGATTCTACGAATATATAATCGAATTGAAAAAAGAAATTGTAAAATTAATGAAATGGCTGATTTGTAAAAAAACGTTAGAGGAATTGTTGGTAATATTGCAGCTTTGAATATACCGTCTTAATCAATTGGACATGAAGATAAATAGCGGTGGTGCAGTGTGATACACACAACTATCATTATGTCTTCCAAAGAGAAGAAGAAGAAGAAACAGCTCATAAACGAACTCCACATACCTGTAGATAAGAATTATACACGGCGTCGGGCAATTATTGAAGGTTTAGATGATCTTTGGCGAATAGAGGATATGCAAGGCTCACAAAACAGCGGTGGTTTGTATAAAGAAGAGCTGCATAAAACATCAAACCCCGATATTTACTTGGTTGAAAAAGAACTCAGAAGGAAGGGTCAAATGACTTGGGTTAGACAAAAAGCATAGTAGTGGGATAAAATACGTGGATGTAGTGTAACTAGGCGTTTTTGTTATTGAAAAGTAGCTCCAAATATGTTATTGGAAAAAAACCCGCAAAAAACCGATAAGAATGTTATTTCTCTTCGAAAGGTCTTATAAATTGAAGTTTTTTCGATTCGATATTCTCAGTCAGTTCAAGTTCCTTCTTATTTGTTATCAACATGTCGTCAGATAGCGGGTATAGCAGTATCGATTCCAGTGAAAAGGATGAATTTTTGACCTACCGATTAGACATGCCAGGTCTTTATGCTAATATCCACAATCTACATCTTGAAGAGTACAATTTAAATATAGACAGTACTGTTAACTTATATGAAAAGGCTGCGAAAAATTAACTATACTATTTATTCGAAAAAAAGGAACAGAGTTTGCAGTTAATAATAATAATAATAATAATAATCTTTATTAATAGCACTTGGCTAGAACATATACATATACAAAATTCCATATTCACACAGAAAGAAGATAAATAAATCAAATACAGTACTTCCAGATAAATAGCTACCACTTATATAACAATATTCTCTCTTATAAATGTTTTGCACAAATTCTTGAACTGAGACAGACTACCCGAATGCTTGACGCTTTCAGGCAGTTTATTGTATTGCTTTAAACCTTGTAAAATAAGCTATTCTGGCTGAAATTAGTAGATACCCTATTTATATAAAAATTATTTTGTGACCGTGTATCATATTTATGTATATCTCTTACAAATTTACAGTTTTGGAGTAGGTGTTTAGGTACTAAATCATTCAACATCTTGTAAATAAATATCATAGTGTTATAAGTTATAATTTGCCTTACACTTAAAAGATTTGTTGTTTTTAGCATATCAGTTATTCTAGCATATCTGTCACAGTTCAAAATCATACGTAATGCCTTATTTTGTTTTTTCTGTAAAATATCTATCTGGGTATTATTCATCAAAAATAACAATGTGGAACAAAAATAAAAATGTGGAGCAATGATAGTTTTATAAATAGTTAACTTAGACCAGCAACTCAAGTTTTGTGACGTACGTCCTAATACATTACTTTTTTTAGCAATTTTATTTGTTATAAATTTATAATGCTCAGAAAACGATAAATTTTCGTCTATTATACAACCTAGGTACTTATACTGTACTACCCTTTCAACCATTTCATTGTCTATTTTAACTACACTGTTTGCATTGAGAGTCAATACCTTATTTTTATTTTTCAGAATCATCAATTTAGTTTTATATTAAGTCTGAGAGAGTTGATATTCAACCATTCAAATAAATTACTGAATTCTTCATTTAGTGTTTGTATTATTTCATCAACATTATCACCCACAGTATATATCATAGTGTCATCAGCAAACAGCTGGATTCTACACTTTTTTACAGCCTTAACAATGTCATTTATATATAGAATAAATAGAGTGGGTCCCAACACCGTTCCCTGTGGTACACCATAAGTGGTTTGAGCAGCGGTTGAAATATTATTATACTTAGTTACTTGAGTCCGATCAGTTAAGTAATCTTGAAACCACTTGAGAATGGATGATCCAAACCCATATTTTTCCATTTTGTGTAATAGTAGCTGCCTGGAGATTGTCTCAAAGGCACGCTTAAAATCTAAGAAAACTACACCGACAAGATGACCCTCTTCCAATGCCTCTTTCCAATTAAACATCACAGTTTGTAAAGCGCTTTCACACGAATTTTTATGCCTAAAACCTGTCTGATAGTCAGTAAAGATTTTATTATCTTCAATATATTTCACTATTTGATCATTAACACATATTTCAAGGAGTTTTTCATATGGTGGTACCATATTAATAGGCCTGAACTCCTCACATTTAATAGTACCCTTAACTTTTTCAACTGGGATGACCATACTGTTCTTCCAAGAGCTTGGAAAAATTCCCTTCTCTATGCTGCTGTTAATTATTTTAAGAAATTTGTCTCCTATTGCTTCAAACCCGTATTTTAATATTTGTACCGTGATACCATCAGTATTACTTTCTTTATTTTTCATCTTTTTTACTATTTTTCGTAGATCTGCCATTTCTAAAATTTTAAATTTTTCCATTACGCATTTAACTTCTATATTACTTACAATTTCATTTTGATTATTATTTTTCACTATTTCTTTAATACTGTCTAGGAAAAATATGTTAAATTGTTCACTTATTTCTTTACCTGTGATTCGTTTATTATCAAATATTATTTCGGGTTTAGGTCCCTCATTTGTTTTGGAATTTATAAGTTTTTTTTATTGTTTTCCACATTTCTGTGGGGTCGTCCTTCAACAAGTCAATCTTATCATTGAAATAATTAGTTTTCGTATTTCTGATCATTGATACAACTCTGTTTCTTTGTTGTCTATAATTGTTCCAGTCCTCATCAGCTTTTGTTACTATGGCTCTTTGATATAGATGATCTCTTAGTTTAATTTCATTACTTATCTCTTCATTCCACCACTTCTTATCTCCAAATTTTTCCGTATATACCACTGTTCTTTCTGGAGCAAACTGATTTAGTGCACATAGTAGATTATCGATTAAACATTCAGCTAATTTGTTTGTGTCTTGTGACTGAGGCCATGCCATGTCCGTAAGTTTAAGTTGGAATCCCATTACATCCATAGATTTGTAGTTTCTATAACTTTTTTCTTTACGTTTTTCAATATATTTACTTTTAAGATCTACTGTAATAATTGAATGATCGCTAATTTTAGGGGTTGTTAGTACTTCGTAGTTAATATTCTTTTGGTTTGTGAGAAGAAGATCAATTTTTGTGGATGATATCCTTGTTACTCGAGTATACTTATCAATCAGCTGGTAGATACCATGCTTTGCGATTAGATCATTAAGTTTAATACTATAAAAGTGATTACTTGCCAGATCTATATTGAAATCACCCAAAATTATAATAATTGCATCCTGGTTCAGGTTTTCCATGAAGTTATCAAGTTTATTTAAGAACTCTGCATCACTTGTGCTCGGTGAGTGATATAAAGAATATAGATAATATTTTTGTTTTTCCAAGACAATTTCAATTCCTGTTATCCATACATTTCTATTATCACTTATATTAAGAATTTCTTTATACCTATATCCTTTTTTTATGTATATTATTGTTCCTCCTGTATGAGCACTTGTAGAAAAACTAATTACCGAGTTATATCCTATAATCTCTATTTCATTTGAGGTAAAATCTTGAGTGAGTTTCTGAAAGACATATAATATTTGGTTTATTTTGATTTGCAATCCACGTTAGCTCTGTTTTGTGTGTACTTAATCCCTGTATATTTAAATATAAGATACTTGTTCCTGGTTGCTATATTATGTTGTTTCTTCTATGTATTTCAGGATATTTTATTTTTTCTTGTAACTGTTCTACTACTCTTTTATACGCTTCGCAGGTTTTTTCATATGCCTTATGTTTACTATCAATGTGTGGTATTTTTAATACTTCTGCTGCATATTTACAATTTGCGCAACATATATCTCTTGAGTTACACTCAGTTGCTTTATGTTCTCCTGCACATATTTGACATGTAGGTGTTTCCTTTTTGCATTCTTTCGCGAGATGTCCAAACTTCCAGCAGTTATAGCACTGCTTTACATTTAGACTGTCATTGAAAAAACAACTTTTCCATCCTATATGTAGTTTTTTCCTATTCTCAATGCATTCGTATGTATGTACATCCATTTGCAGAATGACATTCATGTTTCCTCTGTATGTTTTAATTTTATGCACTATCTTTAATTCTCTCTCCTCTAGCTCAGTATTTATCAAATTCTGTAAAATAATTTTCTCTATGAGACTGTCCTCATCTTCTAACTCTTTTGGATCTACATTAAATACTATTATCCTAGGATTTTTCTTTTCGGGTATATTTACTTTATATGAATGACCCAAAAAAGTTTTAACGCTTTCGCACACATTCTGTACCTTTTCTTTTCCATTCTCATTGCACTTTATTGCCACTCCTCCATCTCGTATGTACTTAATTTTTGATACACCAATTCCAAGACCACTGGGATTAATTTTTTCTTCTATTGTCTTTTTTGTAGATTCACTTGTTTGGGCACTATCCTTTGGTTTCACTATTATGACTTCTTCCTTCTGTTTTTTCACTGCCAGACTGTAATCACCTTGTCCATTAGCTAACTTCTTTTTTAATTCATCAATTTCTTCTTGTAGAAGGTTAATTATTGTTGTTTTATCATCTATTATTGTTTCCTTACTCAATAATAACTTATTGAATAACTCCAAGGATTTTTCATTATTACATTTTTGACAGTATAATTTCATTACTCGGGAAGAAAGCTGTAAAACTTTTACTTCTGATGCTGTAAGCCCTCCACAATCTTTGCATATTGCATCTCTACATCCATCACAATCAAAAAGGTCCTTATTTTTAACTTTGATTTGTTTACAAATCTCGCATTTCATTTTTGAGGTTATCTTTCATGAAAATTAAAAGTTACCACCAAATATGCAGATTTCCACAGTGCTTTCAATTATTATAGAAAGACTCAACTTCACTTATAGAATTCCTATTCTTTAGCATATATTTTTCCACTTTTTTTCAGTATTTTTCTGTTATGAATCAAACACGCCGTCAACCTCGACATAACCTTATAACATTAGTTGTGGAATCAGTCCAGCCAGATCATTTTTACCCGTAGTGATTTTGAGGGAGCACTTAAGACCTGGTAAAATATCATTCGATGTCTATGAGTGGTCCATCCTTATTACCACACTCACACAAAAGAAGGATGATTTTTTTTTACTAAGATCTACCTACCTATCCCATATCGTTTCCACGCGATGAATACTGTACCATTAAACAAGATGTTCTCCAAGGCAGTAAAGTTATTTTTATAAACAAACACGATGAAAACTATTATATGGTTGAAGAAGTTTATCAAATTTTGAAATTGAACAATGATTTAATATCTCAACGAATTTCTCTTTAGGAAATTTAAATTATTGTGAATATTATTATGGTGTTATAGGATTTTTGTATAAATAATACTAATGATTGTCAAAGTCAATTGCAAATGTTGTAATCTTTTTGTTCTATAGTGCAGAATGATTTTTTACATGCGGCTCTTAAGGGAATCATTTACTTTTATAAGACAAGAGTTGTAATGATTTGGGAAAAAAATTTAAAAAAAATTAATATTTTTCATGTGTTTTCTTTTTGCACAATACATGGAAAAGAAAAGAGGTCCGAAATATTTAAACATTTTTATTTAAATTGTAAATTTTTTTACAATTGATAATTCAATGTATCAGAATGGCTAAAGCGAATATGCAAATTTACGTCAATATTTTTGATATTAAAACTTAAGGCAAAAAATGGATCTCTATAATATTTAAAGAAAGAAAAGAATTTTCAATTCATGCATACATTGTAGTACAAGCCTAAAATTATGAGAATATCAGATTCGTTATCGTCTGAACCTATGAATTTGTAATTTACTGTATGAAGAGAGTGCCTACATGATTTCATAGTTCGTTAGTTTCGAATAAAACTGACTCTCGATATATATCCACCAGTATTGAAACGCTGTCAAATATATTTATTTTTCCTTATTAATGGGAAGTAAATTAACAAACATAAAATGACTGTCGTATCCACTTAGATTTTGAATTGGAATTTAAATTGCACGCTTGGTGCGCAAAACCTTTAAAATGACCGGTAAAATGATCATGATCTCTAACAAATGCATTTGTGGCTGAAAAGTCTTTTTCACAAATATGACATTTTGTTTTGTCACAAGTAGAAGAAGAAGAAGAAGACTTTTGAGCCATTGGTACATACGTTTTAATTTGAGAATGAATGAATTTAGAAATTTTAGCCATTTCATCAGCACACCAATCCATCTTTTCTATAGCTATTAAAGTACGATATATTATCATCATATGAATATTTTACGTAGTAGCCTACACTAAACGGTACATGCTTTTGATATTTTATTGTTTTTTAATGGTTTTAATTCATGAAATTGGACATGCTCTCGGCTTGGGACATAGCAGTGTCAAAACAACCCTCATGCATCCTTGTTATCAAGTAGATACTGGATAAAAACGATGAAAACGCTATGATAGCTTTGTATGGGAAGCAGAGAAAATAATAAAAATTACCTACTTTGATTACTACGGCGGCGGTGACGACTACAGGAAAATCAACGTTAGCACCTACAATACAAAAGTTGGATTTGGACGATATACATATTCCAAAAACCTCAGAATCAATTGTCGATTACCTACCTAAAGAATTGAAACACTCAAATGTCTCTCACGTGTTCCCAAACTTTGTGGGGGATTTAGTTACGTTCAACAAAAATCAATATTATACACACACACACACACACACACACACACACACATACACACACACACTTTCCCGTGAGACGAGCCCGTCACTCTAGGCATCCACCCCCGGATAAATCCACGAGTGAGTGCGAAGAAGAACATTCCACCACCCCCTGTCATTTCGACAGGTCCTCATCCTCTTTCGCGTCGCAGTTTCGCGCGTAGACTCCTTCCTCTCCCCTGAGGTCTATGGGAGATTCTGGGATGTCTTATCTTTTTGTTAAGAGATTAGCCTGTTGGCTATACACTCTTGGCTTCTTGGTCTAGACGTCTTCATGTGTGTGTGTGTGTGTGTTTCGCTGCCTCGGGTAAACCTCTTCCTACCTCCTACCGGTAGGAAAAGATCTAATCCGAGTGGTCCTTCGCCTTCTCTATAGCTGTCCCCGATGTATAACTCTACATTTGCTTATGAAATGCAGAGTTACCGTGTCGGGTAATTTCATACCATATCCTTTGTATGGTGTTGAAATCTGCAAGAAGTGGTTGCAAAAGCGGTAGAAACTCACCTTTTTTAGGTGATCGAATTATACATTTTTTCTTGTACCATTTTAGGTTTGCCTTTCATAATATTTCCAAGCATCTACTTTTGCGTCCTTGGAATTGTTCAGCTTTCTAAAATTTTATTAGTAGCGTTGGCTTTTGGAATATGTTATATCGTTTTCTTGCGTGTCTAAGCGATTGATCTGGATGTAGCTCAAGAGGTAATTCATCAATGAATTCTTCTTTGGTGTTACCTTTTCTTTCAATTGACCATAGTCTGCCATTTATATATATATATATATATATATATATATATATATATATAAATTATGACTAAGATTTATAATATTGAAATTATTAGAAATAATCCGTCCCGGAACATTAGCAATTATAATTGCTGGTCATCTATTAATAACCTTATTAGGAAATACTGGACCAATTAGAACAATTACTTTAGTGAATTTATTAATTATTCTCTCTCTAGGGGAATCAAAACCTTGTCGTTGGTGAGAGGGCTCAGCAACCTTACATCCAGGGAGCGATGCCGGCGGTAGCGTAGCTACCGGTGGGGCCACCCATGCCAGTAAGGTCTCGAAGTGATGAAGGTGAAGCTAAGCTAAGAAGATTCTCACGCAGCGTCTGACCCAGAGTGGGAGGCTGCAAACAACCCAACAGAACCACATGGATACATTCGAATCAAAATTTTCCGGAGTTTTAAATAGTCCCCCGATCGGATCTCCGGGGGGGACTGACTTGAATGTTTCAGAAGAAAGACTTAACTTACGTATAACTCTAAAAATTGAAACTTGGAACACCCAAAGCCTTTTCGAAGCTTGGAAATTGGCAAATCTCGTGCAGGAAATGAGCAGGCCCAAGATAGATATTCTAGGAGTTGCAGAAACTTGATGGCCCGACTCTGGAATATGTCCTGTTGAAAATGGTGTCTTTTATTATTCAGGAAACCAGGACAGAAATCATAGAAAAGGGGTAGGAATGATAATATCAAAAAACCTGATAAAATCTGTCTTAGACTTCGTCCCTTACTCCGATCGTACTGTTTTAATAAAACTTAGAGCTAAACCTGTCGACCTAAATATAATTCAGCTGTATGCACCAACAGCCGACTCAAATGACCAAGACATAGAAGAATTTTACAATGATGTGAAGGGTCTTCTAAAATTAACTAAAAAACATGAAGTTAATATAGTCATGGGCGACCTAAATGCCAAGCTAGGAAATGGCAAATACGAAAACATCGTTGGGCCCTTTGGTCTGGGAATAAGAAATGAAAGAGGGGATCGTCTCTTGCAGTTCTGTCAAGAAGAACATATGATAGTAACCAACACATGGTTCCAACATCACCCTCGCCGCCTATATACCTGAAAATCAACCAAGGAAACGTTACCCGTAACCAGATAGATTACATCCTTATAAACTCCATATTTGCTTCTTCAGTAAAAACGACATGCACATATCCTGGAGCTGATATACCCACAGACCATGTACTACTATCGACCGTCATAAAAATATCCCTTTCAAAGGCTAAAAAGGAAGCACCAAGACGTACAATAGCACTATGTAAACTGTTTAGTCCAACCATTAAATCCGTATTAACCAACCGATTAAACTCTTAGATACAGATGAGGGCGACCCGTCAAAATCATGGGTAGAAATAGCAAGTGTTTTAAGAAATACCTCACAAAGTGTTCTAGGATTCAAATCTAGAAATAAAAAACAAAAAATGGATGACCGATGAAATTTTGCTCTTAATGGATGAGCGTAGAAAACTATTAAAGGACATAAATAAGTACAGAACTTACAGAGACTCATAAGAACAAAAATTAGAGTTACAAAAATGAATGGCTTAAAAACGAGTGCAACGAAATAGAACAACTGCAACGAAGACACGATGATTTCAACCTCCATAAAAGATTAAAGGAAGTCGCTGGTATATTTAAAAAACGAAGTCTAGGTATAATAACCAACCAGGACAACCAGATAGTTATGGAAGATCATGAGAAATACAGGATATGGGAAGACTATGTAGAAAAATTTTTTACGTCAATACACCAGACCAGACCAGAGAACTCGATGCAGAAGAATGTCTAACTGGACCTTCTATTACCAAAGAAGAGGTAGAAAAGGCTGTACTAGTCGCTAAAAACAATAAAGCAGCTGGTCCAGATGAAATACCATCAGAAATACTGAAACTACTGGACGAAAGGGGCACTAGAGTGCTTCACAAGCGGTTCAACAAGATACATATATGATACTGGTCATTAACCTGAAGAGTGGCTATCTTCAGTTTTTATTCCTATCCCAAAAAAATCGAAAGCAAGAAAATGTGAAGATCATAGGCTAATTAGCCTTATGAGCCACTCCCTAAAAATATTCCTAAGAATAATACATCAGAGATTATGTAGAAAATATGATAATAATATAAGCGACTCGCAATTTGGATTTAGACAGGGGTTAGGTACAAGAGAGGCAATAGTCGCATCACAGGTCCTTGTACAGAACTGCTATGACCAATAAAAAAAATTGTTTGTCTATGCTTCATAGCATAGACGAAAAAGACATTCGTTGTATCGAAAATCTGTATTGGCACCAAAAAGCTCAAGTCAAAGTAAATCTTGGTCTAACTGAGCAAGTTCGGATTCGCAGAGGAGTACGTCAAGGTTGTATATTGTTGCCGCTCCTGTTTAATATATACTCTGAAACCATCTTTCGAGAGTCACTTGAAGATAGAGACATTGGGATCAAAGTCAATGGAGTCTGGGTCAACAACATACGTTACGCCGATGACACAGTGTTGATAATACAGATGACCTACAACAACTAATTAATATAGTAGGCGGACATAGCCAAAACATGGGATTAAATATCAACATCAAAAAAACTAAATTCATGATTATCATTACAGAAGCGAATACGTTTAGAAAATCTAGAGTAACATATAATGGAAAACTTATAGAACGGGTAGAAAAATTTAAATATCTAGAAACATGGCTCTATGAAGAATGGTCGTCGGACGGTGAAATAAAATGCCGACTTGAACAAGCTCGAAGTACATTCATAAAATTTAAAAATGTATTTACATGTACCGACTTTGATCTTGATCTTAGACTGAGACTTGTGCGGTGCTACGTTTGGTTAGTGCTTTTTTACGGGATGGAGGGTTGGACCCTTAAGGTAAAAAACATCAGCAAATTAGAGACATTCGAAATGTGGGTATATCGTAGAATCCTGAAGATACCATGGACTGCAAAAGTGAGGATTGAGGATATTCTCAGGCGTATCAATAAAGACCGTGAACTCTTTAACATCGTGAAGAAACGAAAGATTGCATACCTTGGCCATATAAAGCGAGGCCATAAAAATCAATTCCTTTAGCTGATAGTTGAGGGCAAGATTGAAGGAAAGAGAGGATTGGGATGGAAGAGGATGTCATGGTTGCGGAACGTGAGGCAGTGGACGGGTATATAAGATATTCAGACATTGATCCACACCGCTAGAGATAGAGAAGCCATGAAAAATGTGGTCGCGAACATCCATTGATGGATATGCATTAAAAGAAGAAGATTAATTATTGTTGCAATTATTCAATCTCATGTTTTTGCTATTTGAAGAACTTTATATCTTAGAGAAGTAAATTAATCTCGATACATAAAAATCACCCATTTCATTAAGTTGATATTAGTCCATGACCTTTATCAGGAGCATTAGGAGCTATAACAACAATAATAGGATTAATTAAATGATTTCATTTATATAACAATAACCTACTCATAATTGGTTTATTAATTATAATAATTATTATATATCAATGATGACGAGACATCGTTCGAGAAGAAACCTATCGAGGATTACATACTTTCTTCGTTACAAAAGGTCATCGTTGAGGAATAATTTTATTTATTACATCAGAAGTATTTCGTTATTTCCATTTAATCAAATTGAAATTCCCCTTCTAAATACTTTAATTTTACTAACATCAGGATTAACAGTAACATGAGCTCATCATAGGTTAATAGAGAATAATTTTACACAAGGATTCCAGGAATTAATTTTTACAGTTATTTTAGGAATTTATTTTACAATTCTACAGGGGTATGAATACATTGAAGCCCCTTTCTCAATTGAAAATTCTGTTTACGGATCTTCTTTTTTTATAGCAACAGGTTTCCCTGGATTACATGTTATTATTGGTACATTTTTATTAATTCGTACCATTCGTCAATTTTTAAATCATTTCTCCTCTATTCTTCTAATCAAAAAATCTAGATTCTAGTAAATTATATGTTAAAACTTCGAATTTGGATTTTTAAAAACAAAAATCACAATTACAATATATGTTTATTAAGTAAAGTTAGAACAGAGAATGAATTATTAACAGAAATGCAGTTTTTATTATCTTCCACGTTTCCGCGAAGTCATCACATTTATTATATGTTATCAGCTGTTACTTCATATGTAACTCCTCCCCTCTAAGATGAGAACAATACGGAGTGGTGTTCGATTTTGGACTCTTCTGGGTACTCTTCTATTGAATTTTCTTTCTTTTTCTGGTTTTTGCAGCATTTTTGCAGGGTTTTCTTGATTTTCTTCTTAAAAATCCATCCCAGTATAAATAAAATTATGGCTAGTAAAGATAAGCTACCAGAAATTTTGGGATAGTGGTTGGATATTGGGATTTTTAGTGGTATAAGTTGATTCGTCATCCTGCTTATTTCTTGAATGTCTTCTAAATTGATTTTTTCCATTTTGGGTGTTTCGTATTCTGCAATCGTATCGTATTCTTCCGTAATTGGTTTGGGAAGAAGTAATGGTTTTCCTCGTTGTATTTTGACGTCGTTGAAGAATTTTTTCGCGTTGATTTCTATTTGACATGACTTTGGTATTTTTATTAGTGTAGGTTTTTTTACTTCTAGATATTTGTCTGTGTTGCATTTGGAAAAAACTTTTTCCGTTTTTGCTGGAATGATAATTATCTCGTCTTGTGTGATTTGTTCAGTAAGTGATTCTTCTAATTTTGAATTTATTTTTTGGCAACCTTTAGTCGACTGGTTTTCGAGGAGCTGCAGGGTGCAATTGTCATTAGGAGAGTGGTCTTCGATGCAGAAATATACATTTTCTAGTAGTGGACAAATTTCTTCTATAAATTGATTATTTCAGTTGTTTCGTGCCAGATAGGAGTATTTTAGGGAGAATATTTGATTGTTTTGAATGATGGGGAAGAGGTGATATAATTTAAGGCTTTGATAATTGGTATATGTATAGCAAAAATTAATTTATTTTTAGCAACCGAAACTTGAGTGCCTAAAAATCGGTAGTATGTTAGAATGTTTTTAAATTTTGTAATTTGGTTGTCAGGGTAAATTTTCCTTAAATATTCTAGTGTTTTTTGTAACTCTTGACTAGGGATAATAGAAGGATGAAGTGTATTTAGTTTTGCGAAAGCTATGGAGTCTTCCAAATTATCTAAGAATGTGATAATATTTTGACAGTCTAAATTTATTTGTGAAATGATTGCTTGAAAGGTTAAATACTCGTGTGATTCAGTGATTGATTTTTGCACGCTGATTTGAAATTTTTCGAGAGAAGTAGCAAATTTTTCTTGATTTTTTGATAAGGTGTGAATTGTTACATTGTAATTTCTTATAAGATTCTTGGAATGTGAACTTTGTAAGTTTATTTCCGTAATCATGTTTTGTTGGTTTGTTTCTAGAATTTTTATTGCGTTATCATATTTATTACCGTCATCGGTATCAAGTGTTCCAAACAACCATTTTTGTAGTTGACCGACCCCGTCAAATAAACTTCTTTTATTACGTATATGAGGTTGTAAATTATCAAGTTTCGTACGTGTAATTTTGATGAGAAATTCTGTTCTCAACAACATGTCTTGAGATAAGGCATGATATGAGATTTCATTAGTTGCATTTCTTACTTCTAAATTATTTTTTATAATGTAAAAATGTTTTTCAATGTTGAACAATTGCTTAATAATAGGTTCTAAAATTAAATAATGTATAAAGGTATGTTTACTATATATGAGACGGGAGTCTCCTAATTGTATCGGTAGTAAAGGATTATCGATAGTAGTTTGGTCTATGTCTTCCGTAGCGTTACTCTTGTGCAGTTTTTGTATTGCCAGAAGTGCTAGGAATATTATTTTCATCTGCCCCATCTTCCTGAAAAATTTGTTTTTTATTAGTTTTGGGTTTTCTTGCACTTGCTTTGTGATAAATGTTTTTATCTGTTATTAATTTATTTTTTGTCTGAGCTAATATTTTCAATTTTTCGAATTTTGGAAGTTTTTTTTTCTTGTTTTTGTACGAATATAGGCTACTTTTTCGTTTTTGTAGTCAGGGGCTTCGGTGCGCTTTTCGTTCCTATCATTAATAATCTTTTCTTTTATGGTTTTATTAGTCTCTGTTATGTTTTCGTAAAGTCTTGTGGTTGCTTGTTTATGAGCTTGTACATAGTCTGATATTATTATGTGATCATTAAGGTCAAAAGGGTTTGTTTCATTTATGTGTCCCTTTATTACCTCGAACGGTGTATATTTGGTGACACTATGAATTGAGTTGTTATACCCAAGTATGGCCCGTTTTATCAATTGATCTGATGTGAGACTTCGATTTTGTTCTCTTAAACATCGTACATGTTCAATAAGTGTGGAATGAAACCTCTCCACGGGGCTATTTGAATTGCTGTTTCTAGCGGTTGTGAAGTGAAGTTCAATTTTGTAAAGTTCACAAAAGTTTTCAAGATCTTTATTTTTAAATTCCGTACCGGAATCTGCTGTTATTTTTATGGGCAATCCATGGTGTGTTATAAAATTAAATAGGCATTCTACTATAGATATTCCGTTTACAGCTGATAAAGGGTAGGCTTGGCCGTATCGAGAAAATGTATCTATTACTGTTAAGTAAGTGTTTCCTGAAATTTGAAAACAGTCAATATGGATATGTTGAAAAGGACGTGAAGTGTTTGGTGTTAGGTTGAATTTTACTACTGGTGGGTTTCGATCGTATTTGTTTTTTTGACAAATTTCGCAATTATTCACGTATTCTACAATGGCATCGGACATTTTTGGCCAATAAAATCGTTTACCAAGTGCTATTTTCATTTCGTTACTACCGCGGTGGCAAGTTTTAGTTTCATGATAAAATTTGAGTTTCTCTACTTGTGCTTCTTTAGTTTGTAAATCCTCTAAAACGGTGTTACTTTGTATAATTTTAAAAGCAGAATTTTTGAAGTACGATTGCATCGTAGTCGTGAATATTCTAGGTAAATCGCGGTGTTTGAAATAAATAGCGTATCTTTTGTTTGGGGCGGATGTGTTCTTTTACGAAATTTATTATATGAAAGGAAGAAATGTTTGAAGGTAGTGTAACATATAATCTAGTATTGTCGAAAATTTTGGCAGTTTTACATTTGATCGATTCTATTTCTCCGTTTGTTATGAATATTTGGTTCTTGTATGTGTTTAACACTCTCTCGGTAATTGGAATAGAAAAGATAGGATTCTCTCTTGATGTATGTTGAGTTTCAATGTCAGATTCTGAGTTTGAATCTTGAGGTCTATCTGATTCTTTTTGTATGTCTCGAACTATATTTGTTTCTTGATTTACGGTGTCAGTGGGTCTTATATTATTCAGTATTTCCTCGAGGTCAAGGCTAGAGAGTGGAGGAATTTCGTCAGGATTTTGTAGGAAGTTTTCTATTATTTCGTCCGCATCTCCTACGTTATTTATTATTGATTCATTATCCATAGCATTCAATTCTATGCATGGATTTCTACTTAGGGCATCTGCGGCTGAGTTCGACGATCCTTTTTTATATTTGATGACGTAGTCGTACTCTTCTAATTTCAATCTCCATCTGACTAGCATAGAATTTGGGTCTTTCATGGAGAAGAGCCATTGCAGTGGCTTGTGGTCTGAATATATTGTGAATTTCCGGCCGAAAAGGTATGGGCGAAAGTATTTGCAGCTCCATACTATTGCTAGGAGTTCTTTCTGAATCGTTGAATAGTTTTTTTCGGCTGGATTGAGAGTCCTTGATGCATAGCATATAGGGTGGTTATTTTGTGAAAGAACTGCGCCTATTGCGTAGTTGGAACTATCTGTAGTTACTTCAAATTCTTTATCGAAATCCGGATAAATTAAAACTGGTTCAGACGTTAAGATATTTTTACATGTTTCAAAACAATCTATAAATTCTTTTGTATGTATTACTTTTTCGTTTTTCTTCAGGCATTTAGCCATGGATTTTGTGATTTTAGCAAAATTTTTTATAAATTTACGGTAGTATCCTAATAATCCTAGAAAGGATTTTATTTCTTTTTGTGTTTTTGGTAAGGGAAAGTTCTTAATAGCTGATATTTTTTTTGGGTTGGGTTTTATCCCGTCTGTTGTTACTATATGACCTAGAAATTCTACATCTTTTCGTAGGAATTCTGATTTGTCTAATTGAATTTTAAGTTTCGCTTCGCGTAGTTTCGAAAAAACAAGTTTTAAATTTTGAAGGTGTTCTTGAAGTCCGGTACTGAATATTATTATGTCGTCCATATAGACCATACACACTTTATTTTGGAGATCCTTTAAAATTTCATCCATAACACGTTGAAAAGTGGATGGCGAGTTTCTTAACCCAAACGGCATTCTAAGAAACTCATAATGGCCGTTATCGACAGTAAAAGCTGTTTTTGGTATGGAATTTTTGTCCATTTGGATTTGATGAAAACCAGCCCAAAGGTCAATAGTTGAAAAATAGTTTGATCTTCCCAGTTTATCGAGAATCGAATTAATATTTGGTATCGGATATCGATCTGGGATCGTTTTTTCGTTGAGTTTCCGATAATCGATTACTAGACGATATTTTTGTTTCCCCGATTGGTCTTCTTTTTTATTGACTATCCAAATAGGGGATGACCATGGTGAAGTTGAGGGCCTTATTATGCCTTTATCCAGCATTTCATCTATCTGGTTATTTATTTCTTGTTTATGAATATAGGGATATCTGTACGATTTACAATGTATAGGAATTTCGTCGGTCGTTTTAATTTCGTGTTTTGTTCTTGGCGTGAAGGATAATTTATCACCCGGTTTAAAGAAGATGTCTGAAAATTTTCGAATAAGCTTTAAGATTTCAGCTTTTTCTTCCGCGTTCATGTGGTTTGTCCTAATTAATTGTGATATATCGATATTTTTTTTTTGATTTATTATTGTCTTCGTTATTTAAATTTAGAAACGAATTAACATTAAAGGTATCATAACTAGTTTTTTCAAATGACTCTACTTCTAAAGGTTCTTTAAGATTAACTGAAATTTTTTGTTGTTGTTCTACTGAGAATAATATATTTGAGTTTTCTTTCCGTTTATATCTGAGAGGTATCTCAGTATTTGGTCCTATTAATTTGTTATTTATAAGATCAATATTAAAGTTCATATTTCTTAAATCATTTAGTCCTATAATACCATCGAAATATTCGGGGAAATCAAATAATAGAAAGGAGATGAAATAGTTTGGATTCTGAAATTCAGGAAATGCTCTAAGTGTTGATTGATATACAATATCTCGACTACCCAAAGCTGTCTTAATTTGTGCATTGATTCGATCAACGGAATTTGGATAAGTTTTTTCTATAATATCAGGTTTAATAATTGAACGTGAACTACCGGTATCTATAAGTAATTTTAATTTGGGATTATTAATTTCTATGTAAGGTAATGCGTTTTCTGTTGAGATGTTAATTTCTACTAAGGTATTCCTTGTTGTTGGCTCGTTTGGATAAAATTTTCATTTTCTGTCTTGTCATAGTTATAGTACATTTGATTTTGGTCATTATCGTCCGTATTTTGGTTCTGATAGTAATGTTGTTCGTCTGATTGGTCGTAATCGTTTGTGAATAGCTCTTCGGAAGTAAAATTTGAATTCTGTCCAGAATTTCGAAATTGTTGATTTCGATTATAATTGTTATTATTTGGCCATCTTTGTCTTTGTGATAATGTGGAAGAATTTCTTGAAGTCGTTGACATAGGTGTTGGTTTAGGAAGTTGGTGCATGGGTTTTTGGTTTGGTCTGAAAACGTTTTGTGGAGGTCCGACTACTTGTTTGTTCGTCGGGTATTGTCTGGGGGGCATTTGTCTAGGTTGGATGTTAATAGGTTGACTGGGGAATTGATTAACTGGTTTATTATTGTCAACGGAATGATAGGGTTGTTGGAAAGAGGGTTGTGTTTGGTTTTCAGGATAGTATCTTGGTTGTGAATAAGGTTGTCGATAATTACTATTAAATCTGGACGTCGTTGCTCGGTTATTGTCATTTAGATTGCCATATAATTTTTCAAAGTTTTCAAATTCGTTCAGATAGGCCATTGCATCTTCCAGTGAGGCTGGATTTTTAAGATGCAAGTTATTTCTTAAGGTACCACTACAACCTGCTATAAAAGTACTAAGTGCAGTTTTATCATAATGGTTTATTTGGCACACTTTTTCTGCGTTAGTTATGTTAGGATTATTACTAATTTTCTGTGCTATACTACTTCTTAATAATTGAATTCGACTTCCAAAGTTCATCAATGGTTCGTTCCTAAATGGTTTCATTCTAGTGAGTTCTTGTACTAAACAGTCAATATTTCTACGATCAGCGAAACACTGAATCAGGGCTTCTTTCAATCTCGGCCAATCTGTTAACTCAGCACGATTACCTACTAATATTTCTGCTTTATCTATAAGTTTTTCTTGAACTGATTGGAATATGTGTTTAGATAATTGTGCATCATTAAATTGCCGATAATCATTAATAAGGTCTTCACACCTAATTAGAAATTTATTTAACGTGTTACTGTTACCGTCATACGGTTTAATATTATCAATTCTAGACTTTAAAAGATCCCAGTTCATCTCAGGCATATTTAAAGTTGAATTTATTGATTTGAAAGAATTAGTGAATTGTTTATTAATATTCCGTTGAGTGTTAATATTATTTTTGTTGTCTAATCCTATATTTGAAATTCCGTTAATTATTTCATCAATATCGCTCATGAAAATAAATTAAAATTAATTATTATAATAAGCAATTTATTCGCAATGAACAAAATTTAACTATCTTTACCAAAATCCTTATACAGAGGGGTTTGGAAAGGTAAAAAGGAAAAGGCACTTACAGATTGTTCGTTGATTCGAGCGCTCTGCTTTCCTGCTCCTTTTCTTGATTCCCTGCTCCTGTTGCCACAACTTCGAAAGTTTTTAAGTTCGTAATACGCACTTAAGGTGTAGAAACTTCAAGGTCCCGAATTTCACTTCCGGCACAATGCGAAACTGTTCACTTCCGAAACCCGTGCGTATCCTACTGACTGCGCCAATTATATGTTAAAACTAAAATCACAATTACAATATATGTTTATTAAGTAAAGTTAGAACAGAGAATGAATTATTAACAGAAATGCAGTTTTTATTATCTTCCACGTTTCCGCGAAGTCATCACATTTATTATTTGTTATCAGCTGTTACTTCATATGTAACTAGTATAAATAATTAAAATTTAAATTAGATTAATAACAATAATTTGTTTAATTTTTATATTATTAACAATTAAAGTTAATTTAGAGTAAAAAGAAGATCATTTGATTGTGGATTTGATCCAAAAAATTCAGCTCGTTTACATTTTTCTTAATTGCAATTATTTTTTTAATTTTTGATGTTGAAATTACCTTACTTTTACCATTAATTATTACAATAAAAATTTCTAATATCCTAAACTATTCAATCATTTTAATTATTTTTATTTTCATTTTATTATGAGGATTATACCATGAATGAAATCAGGGAGCCTTAAATTGAATTAATTAGGATAATAATTAATTATAACATTTAAGTTGCATTTAAAAATTATTAAATTATTCAATTTATCTTAAATAAGAAGCAAAATATTGTATTTAGTTTCGACCTAAAAGTTTGATTTATAAAATGCTTATTTTTAATTCTCCAATTAAAGAAATAAGAAATTCAAGAATAAGCTTCTAACTTAATTCTTAAGCAGTGAAATTTTGTTTTTATTTCTATTCATATAGTTTAAAAAAACATTACATTTTCATTGTAACATTAGATTTTTCTTACAAATACTTAAAAGTCTTTGACTTCCTAATTACAAAGAATTAATTATAATAAATAAATTTTTAAATGATTAATTGAAAATAATTTTATAAAAGTCAAACGTTTTCAAATTTTTTGCTATTTGTTGACCCCCATAATATTCTAATCAACCCTGATCAAATAATTTTAAATATACTTTTCCCATATATAATGGCAAATAATTTACCCCTAATGTAGATAAATAAGGCTTATTTCATATTATTCTTATAAATAATCTTGAAGTTAAAAAATTTAGGGTCAATAACTTAAAAGCTTAAATTTATCGAATTTATAAACCAACCCCCCCTCTCCAATAATAATTACAAATAAAGTTAATACTTTATAAAAAATATAAGACAAATAAAATAAGTGGTAGAAGAAATTAATCATGAAAATATTCTCCCACTAAAAATTACAAATCAAATTGAGATCCTTATTACTTTTAATATAATTATTCTTCTCTCGTGAATCACACGTGAAGATAGAAAATGAAAAGAACCAATAATAAGTTAAACGTAATCTATAAGACACTGTTAATCCAGTAGAAATATAAAATGAAATTGAATAAATAAAAATATTTAATTAATTTATTCCTCCTTTAATCCTTAGAATAAAACCCTGATATAAAAGGTAAACCACATAAAGATAAATTACAAATATTAAAATAAGTACATGTTAAAGGCAAATGCTTAACTAAATTTCCTATTGAAGGAATATCTTGGCAATTAAATAAATTATGAATAATATTACCAGCACATAAATAATAAAGCTTTAAATAAGGCAAGAATTAATGAATGAAAAAATGCTGATTTATATTCTCCTAATGCTGAAATAAATATTATTAAACCTAATTGCCTCAATGTTGATAAAGCAATAATTTTTTTCATATCAAATTCAAAAATAAAAACGAATAATAAATCTTCTGCAGTAAACTAAAGTAGGAGAATGAACTAAAGAAGAAACCGGAGTTGGAGCAGCTATTGCTGTAGGCAATCAAGAAGAAAAAGGAATTTGAGCCTTTTTGTAATTGCTGCTAAAACAACTGAATAACTAATTAATTGTGTAATATAGTCTTCTTTTATAATTTCTAAATAATTTCAACTACCAAAATTTAATATTAAAGCAATCTATTTTAATAATGCTACATCACCAATTGGATTTCCAGTTCTGAATTTTTTCAAATTTTGATGATAAATTACTAAACAATGAGAAACTAAACCTAAAATACAAATATAACAACCAATAAAATAAACCGATATATATATATATATATATATATATATATATATATATATATATATATATATATATATATATATATATATATATATATATATATATATATATATATATATATATATATATATATATATATATATATATATATATATATATATATATATATATATATATATATATATATATATATATGGAAGAAACAAATAAAACAGGTTGATATCCTCAACCAATAATCAACATTAACGTAGGAATTAAACTAATTTCAAAATAGAAATAAAAAATTCATAAATTAAGAGAAAAAATGTCAAATATGAGCTTAATAATAAAATAATTAAAATTATTATAACTAAATGATAATATTCATTATTAGTATACAATTTTACTCTAGCTGAAATTATTAAACCACAAATTCAAAAACCTAGAAAAATTAAACTATAAGATAATATATCGTAACCCTAAAAAAAATATTAAACATTGAAAAGCTGAAAAAATCTCCTATTATTAAAAATAAATATGAAAAATAAGATAAAAAAAAATTACTGTATTAACCAACAGCTCTTAAAACTTGAAGGAATCAATATTAATTATCACAATAAATATATCATCATAAAAAAGAAGAAGTTGGAACATAATCATTGACCTGAGCACGAACCATTAAAATCAATTGATAATCCGAATGCCCCCTCACATACTCTTATTGTTAAATAAATTATAGAAAAAAAATATTCATGTTATACTTCTCAAATATAAAAATAGCCCAAAATACAAAGAAATAACAATAATTTCTAATCTTAATAATATTATTGATAAATGCTTACGATTTAAAACAAATATTAATCTCCTACACAAAATATTATCTTTGAAAAATATATTGACATTGAAGTTTTAATAATCTAAATAAAATATTGGTCTTGTAAACCAAAAACAAGGTTTTTTTTAAAACTTCAGATATAAATACTATTCATCTTTAATCTCCAAAATTAATATTTTATTTAAACCAATATCTGATATAATTATATTTTTCCCTGTATTATTTATACTATCTTTAATATTCATTTTCATAAGTCACTCAAGTATTCAAAACACATTATCTAATTATTACCCATTATCTGATTATTTGAAAAATATTTTGAAAAAAATGTGGTGAATTATAATTTTCGGTTTTCGAAAATTATTTTTAAAAACTTTATTTTACACAAAATTAAATGAATACAATTAATCTCAAGAGCGAACTAACTATAAACATTGAATGAACAATATATTCAAGAACGATACATATTTTCATTGCCAAGTTGTTTACAACAATCCATATTTATAAAATAAATGCCGATGAAGTGTTTACAATATTTAATACAATTGCGTTTTATAAAATGTCCTTCAAGAATTTTCTGCATGTAACTCCTCCATCCCTAAGAATGAAAAATGACGGAGGTATTTTTCATGTCCTGCTGTCTTCTTTCTTCTAATTCGATGGTGTCTTTCTTCTTTTCTTCAAATGTTTGTTTTCTTACAAATTTACTTTTATATTTATGAATTAACCATAATGTTATTAAAATTACACAAATTATTATTATTATGGTAAATAGTCCAATCGATACATGGTTTTGCGAATGATAAATTTCATGAATTTGTTTTATATTTCTAGCAATTTTATTTATTTCGTATAATTTGTCAAAATCTATATTGGTTAAATTTGGAGATTTATAAATTTGATTATTTAAAAATTTGAAGTTCAATTTCGGTAATATTATTGATTTTCCTTTTTTTATTTGTATGATAGTTGAGAAGATTTCACTTTCTATTTGAATAGTACAGTTTTTTGGAATTTTTACAATTGATGGATAACTGATTTTAAAATAACGATCTGAAACACATTTAGATATCACTTCAGTTTCTGAATTTGGAATTACTAAAAGCTCATTATTTGTCACTTGTTCCAATATAGATTCTTAAAGATTAATTTCATTAACAACACAATTTTCACCAGAGTGTCCATTTAACAGTTCAATAGTACAATTGTCTTTTAACTTAAATGTTTCTTTACAATAATATTTTTCCTCTATCGCTGGACATTCTTCTTTAATAAAATTGACTTCTTCTTGATTGATGGCCAAGTAAGGTTGAGGAGGGATACAAATCGTATAATTTTGGATTATAGGATATAAATGGAAAAATTCATAGGTTTTAGGTTTAAGGATTGGAACATGAGTAGCAAAAATTATTTTAGATTTAGAAAAGGTTACTTGTGAACCAAGAAAATATTTTGGGATTTGTTCTTCATTATAAATAGTATTTAAATATTTCATCATTTCTAAAATTTCTTGACTTGATATAACAGAACTGTGAATCGTATTTAATTTAGAAAATGTTATTGCATTTTCAATATTGTTAATCAATGTAATCAAACTTAGACAATCCAGATTAATCTGTGAAATTGTACTGTGAAATGTAAAATTTCTCTAAATTATCAGTAAGTTTTTGTTGATTAGTCCATAGAGTCGTAATCGATTTATTATAATGATCAATTAATTTTTTGTGTAGCGGTATTTGTAAATTTACTTCATGAATTATGTGTTTTTGATTTTGTTGTAAAACATTTATAGCATTATCCTATCGTTCTTCATCATCTGAATCTAGAGTTCCAAAAAGCCATTTATCTATTTTTCCTACTGCATTTATTAATCCTCTTTTTAATCTTAAATGTGGATAAATATTTTCTGATTTTTTGTCCAAAGTATTAATTAAAATTTCCGTTCTACTTAATGATTGTTCAACCAAATTATGATATGAAATAGGATTTGTAGCATTCGCTTGAAATAAATTATTTTTTAAACTATAATAATATTGTTTCAAATTATTAGTTTGTTTATGAATAAATTCTAAATCTATATAATATATGAAAGTGTGTTTGGTATATATAAGATTACTGTTTCCTAAATTAATGGGTAATAATAAGTTATTTACGTTTGTAATTACTATGTCTTCTGTCTTGGTCGTCTTGTAAAGTAGTAGTAATATTAATACTATTGTCAGCTTCATTATCCTGTAACAATTTTTCTGTTTTAGTTTTTGGTTTTCTTATTATGTTTTTGTGATAAGTTCCTTTATTTGTTTCTAATAATATGCCAGAGTCTTTCACAATTTTTGCTTTTTTAAATTTGGGTAATTTTTTATCTCGGAATTTTGTTTTTATATAAGCTATGTCTTGATTTTCATAGGAAGGTGGACCATTTCTAGTTCGTTTCTCTTATTTATTATTTTTTCTTTAATATTAGCATTTCTAAATTTAATTTTTTCATATAATAATTTTGACGTTTCTTTATGATTTTGTATATAATTGGATATTATTAAATGACCATCGGGGTTGTTTATATGACCTTTAATAATTTCAAATGGTGTAAATTGTGTTACAGAGTGAATCGAATTATTATATGCCGATATTGAATGTTTTATTAATTGATTAGGAGTTAAATCATTATTATTTTCTTTTATACATCTAAAATGTTCAATAAGACTAAAGTGAAAACGTTCTACCGGTGAATTGGAATTACTATTTTTAGACGTTGTATAATGTAGCTCAATTTTGTGCAATTTGCAAAAATCTTGTAGTTCGTTGTTCTTGAACTCTGAACCACAATCAGCTGTAATTTTGTAAGGTAAACCGTAATGAGTGACATAATTTAATATATTATCAACAACGAGGTTCCATTCACACTTGGCATTGAATATGCTTGACCGTAACGAGAGAAAGCATCTATTATAGTTAAATATGACTGATTTGCTATTTTAAAAGTATCTATATGTATATGTTCAAATGGTTTACTGGCTGTTGGGGTTAAATTGAATTTAATTACTGGTGGATTTCTGTCATATTTATTCTTTTGGCATATTTCGCAATTATTAACAAAATTTTCTATATCTTGTAACATTTTAGGCCAATAATATTTTTCAGTTAATGATTTTTTTTATTCATTAATTCCTATGTGTCCCTTTTTGTATATGTGATAGTATTCTAATTTTTCTTTTTGTTCTTCTTCAATTAAAATATCTTTGACTACATTTATACAATGAATAAATTTAAATGCTGCATTTTTAAAATATTTTTGTACTGTAGCTATAAATTGTTCTGGTTTTAAGGGTTCTCTAAAATATAATGCGTAAAGTTGTTTAGGGTCAATATATTCCTTAACAAACTGAATTATGTTATTTTCTAAATCTCTCTTAGATAAAATTATATATATACGAGTGTTATCAAAACATTTTTCTCTCTGTGTTCTTATATTATTTACTTCGCCACTTGTTATTAAAATTTGATGTTTATAAGTATTCAATGATCTACTTGAAATTGGTATTTCTAATATTGGGTTTTCTAAGGAGGAATGTATTTTTTCTAAAGGATAAACACTAAGAGGCTTATTCAAAATTATATAAATTGTCTTAAACGTTTCATTTATTTCTTTTTTCATATATATATATATATATATATATATATATATATATATATATATATATATATATATATTTTACTTATTTATTATCTATTAATTCTAAATCTTATCTATTCTTATAACATAATAATAAAAAAGAAAGAAAGTTCTTTGCATAAATTTTATAATTTCTTGAATTGCTTACCATTTTAATGAATGATAATATCTACGTTTCGAAAATAGTTCTTCAATTAATTTTTCATTTAGTATAGCATTTAATTTTCTATTGAAATATTTTGAAATTATTTCACAATTATTTCTATCAAATTCTTTGTTAATTGTTTCATAATTAATCTCAACTTAGTCATTTTCATTATTTATTTCTCTTTTATCAATGATATTATTTTGATTTTGTATATCCAATATATTTGTATTTAATTCAGGTTTTATAACATAACATTCTTTTTCTAATATATCATTATCTATTTTTATAACATCATTTATATCTTTTTCTTCCATTGTCTCATCATTATTTATTTCATTTATTTTTCCATTTAATTCTATTACATTCCCTTTTACTTCACTTTCATTATCATTTTCATTCATTTTTAATTCATCTAATCCTGAATATTTTAATTCCACAATTAATTCCACTTTATCAAATAATTCTACTACTAATTCTCCTTTTGTATCATTATTCATTTCTCCTACCATTATAATATTTTCTTCTGAATTGTTTAATTTATCTTTTTCTTCTTCATCAAATAATTTACTGAGATCTAGTTCTACTTGTTCATTTATTTCTTTACAATGATTTAATTCCGATTCTTTCATTTTTATGAATTTTTGAATTTTTGGCGATGAATTATTAGATGTGAAATTTATTTCAATTACTTGTTCACTGGATTCTGGTTCGTTAGTTTCTATGAAATTTTCAAAATATGTTAATGGATCATTAGGAGTAAAATTTCTTTTATTTTTGATTCTTTTTCCGAGCCTCTTTCCGAAAATTTACGGTTTGGTCATTATTTTCGTCTGACTCAAATAAATGTTGGAAATCAATTATTTCTTCTTCTTCTTCTTCATTATCATTATTGTTACAATTATTATTATATAACTCTTCTGATGTAAAATTTGGTCGTTCATTTCGTGATTGGAAATATCTATTATTGTTTGCATTATTATTATTATTATAATTGTTATTATTGTTTACACGTCTACTAGGTTTATCGGAAAAATTTCTCGATGTCGTAGACATCGGTTCTGGTCTTGGTAACCGGTTTGTAGGTATTTGGTTTGGACGGAAAACATTTTTCCTGGTGCCAAATACTTGTGCGTTTGTCGGATAGTTTTGCCTTCTTTGTGGCATGGGATTTACATTTATCGGTTGACTAGGAAAATTATTATAATTATTATTGTTATTATATCTTTGATTGTTTTCATAGTTATTTCTGTTATAATTATTATCATAATATTGTCGGTAAAGAGAATTATAATTACTATATTGGTTATTTCTATTATTTCTTATTTGGTTCGTTTGAACATTGTTATTATTATTGTTATTATATTTGACACTGGGCTCATAAAATTGGCCATAGAGTTTTTCAAAATTTTCGAACTCATCAACATAAGCCATAGCATCCTCTAGTGATACAGGCTTTTTTAAATAAATGTTATTGCGTATGATGCCTGAACATCCTGCTATAAAGGTGTTCAAAGCTGTTTTTTCGCAATGGTTTATTTGACATTTTTGTCAATTTCACCTAAATTTAAATTATTACTGATTCTTTGTATTGTTTGATTTTTCAGTAATTGTAATCTGTTACCAAATGTTATTAAGTTTTCATTTTTAAACGGTCTTGTTTTTGTTAATTCCTGCAATATGCAGTCTAAATCGCGCCTATCTGCAAAGCATTGTATCAAAGCTTCCTTTAGTTTGAACCAGGTATTTAGTTCAATCCTATTTCCTACCATCATCTCAGCTTTGTCAATTAATTTTTCTTGGATACATTCCAAGACATGATTATTAATATCTTGATCATTATAGATCGAATACGTCTCTATTAGATTTTCACATCTGTTAATAAATTTGTTTAAAGTATTTCTGTTACCGTCGTATGGTTTTATGTTTTCCAATTTTAGTTTAAATAATTCCCAATTTAGGGTTTTTGGATTTGAAGTTGTCATTTTTGTATAATCTGAACTATCTTTTAAGTTTAAATTACCAAATGTATTCAATAAGTTATCTAAATCGTTCATAAAAATACTATATTCAAAATTATTAGATTATCTCTTCCTTACTCAAAGTTTGATAAGGATAGATAAAAAGGTATATAAATAAGGAAACTTGGCACTTACAGCTATCTGAAGTCCTGAAGTTCTTCGTTGAACACGTAGATCTAGTGCTGCTGTACTGAAGTACGTAGTCGGAATTTTTTATCGCACTTTGCGTGAAAAATCGCGACCGCACTAATCCGAATGACTGCGCCAATTATAATTTTCGGTTTTCGAAAATTATTTTTAAAAACTTTATTTTACACAAAATTAAATGAATACAATTAATCTCAAGAGCGAACTAACTATAAACATTGAATGAACTATATATTCAAGAACGATACATATATTCATTGTCAAGTTGTTTACAACAATTCATATTTATAAAAAAATAAATGCTGATGAAGTGTTTACAATATTTAATACAATTGCGTTTTATAAAATGTCCTTCAAGAATTTTCTGCATGTAACTGGTGTCTTTATAAAAATATTCCTATTACTATTGTAAAAAATATATTGATTAAAAAAATGGGACAAAATTAAAGAATATACAGAAATAACTCAAAAAGAATTTATAGAAGCTATAGAACTCACACTTACAACAACGTACTTCAAATATGAAAATGAAATATACATAAAAATTGATGGTTGTGCTATGGAGCTTCCATTTCAAGTGCTATAACACAATTAATAATGGAAGATTTCGAGGAAACTGTCCTTGTTGATGAATATAAAACATGTTTGTAAAAGCGGCAATAGTGCTTAGAAATAAAAGTTCAGTTTACCACAAATGATCAGCGAAGTAGAGTGTTGTACCGGAGAATTATATTTTATGTTAAACATAAAGTGTTACAGACCACTGAAGTATATAAGTTTTCTCTTAATCAATTAAATTGTCCCCCAACATATTTTGGTCTAATCGATAGGATTGTGATTAATCTCCAAACATAAAAATCCCATTGAAGAAGGGCATCAATTAAGAAGTGAGGTTAAAGAAGATACATAAAGGCGGGAACTCATCTCCATCATTAGCAGAGACGAGAAGAAGGTGAAGAGTCCGTTCCTTTCATTAATCATATTCTTTATTGCTTATTTCATTCAAGTTATTAGTTTAAATACTTCATTTGAATAATCATAGTGCAGGTATTGAACTCCGAAAATGGTTGAGCAACAGTACTGATATTTTGAGCAAAGGTGAAGCTAAGTGAAGGTCTAGATCTCAATATTTGCAACTTAGCGGAAACAAGTCAAACAAAACTAAGAATTTTATGGAATGCACAATCAGACTCCATAATGTATGCAGCAACCAATATTGAGTCGAACATTAAACTGGAAACAAAACGAAGTGTCTTATCTGCAATATGTCTAATTTTTGACCCACTCGGTCTTCTAGGTTCATTTATAGTCAGGGCAAAAATCATGATGCAAGAGTTGTGGTTAATGAAAATATCGTGGGATGAACCCATACCTCCGCATTTAGAGAAGTTGTGGTTAGAGTTCAAAAAGGAGATGTTAATTTTAAATGATAAAACCAGTCCTCATCACGTTTTGTATAACGATAGCGTCACGATAGAACTTCATGCATTTTCCGATGCATCCGAAAAGGCATACGGCTCGTGTTTGTTTAAATGATGTGTCAAACCAGACGGACGAATTTATTCCAATATATTATGCGCGAAATCTCGTGTAGCACCAACCAAAAAATTGACCCTACTCCGTCTGGACTAATGTGCGGCGCAAGTAACAGCACAGCTCGTGAACAAAATAAATAATACAATAAATTTTAAGTTTGATAATTATTTCTTTTACACTGATTCGACTGTTACATTAGCTTGGATAAAATGAGAACCTTACAAGTGGAAAACATTAGTCGCGAATAGAGTTTCTGAAATTAATTCAGACCTCAACAAATAGTTCTCATTGGTATCATGTATCGTCAAATGACAATGCTGCTGACATTTTATCGCGCGGATGCTCATTAAAAACTCTAAAAAACCAATACTCTATGGTGGTACGCACCACATTGGTTCTTAAACAATAGCAGTACTTGGAATTTGAGGGGTGACTACGAAATTCCGAAAGGCAAAACAAAATCCACGAATGTAATTCAAAATGAATTAGTTACAAGACTACTTGAACGAATTTAAAATTTTTCTAAATTATTCGCTGTCACTGCATTCATAATTCGGTTTTGTGAAAAAATTAAATCATTCGGAAAGAAACTTTAACTTATCTCAAATACGCCGACTATCGACCCACTCACTCCAAAAGAACTTAAAATCACGGAATTATTCATTATATAAAAAATTCAGAAGGTATACTTTGCAAATGAATACTATTGTTTAACAAATAGCAGATCAATGCTAAAAGGGTGTCCGATTCTATCACCAAACCCATTCCTAAAGGATAGAGTTATTCGTATTAGCGGTATATAAATTTCCAATTATTCTACCCAAATCTCATGTTGTGACTGATATTATTCCAACTCATCTCCATAGAAAATCTCTTCATTGTGGAACACAACAATTATTATATACAGTCAGAGAAAAATATTGGCCTATTTCGTCTAGAAATGCCTGTAAAAAAATTACTAGAAATATGTAATTTGCACTGAAGCCCAACCTAAAGGTTTACAATATTTGATGGGTGATCTTCTGGATGTTAGAATAAATGTTTATTCTCCATTTTTAAATGTTGGGGTAGATTTTGCTGATCCTTTTTTACTGGAAGATTGAAAAATGCAATCTCTTAAGTTGATTAGAAGTTCATAATCAGGAAAAGGATAAACAGATACTACAATCAATTAAAAAACAAAACAGAAACCAAACATCAAAATATAAAACATTTTTCCTTACCATAAGTAGGTATAAGGACTTTCCCAAAAACTATCAAAGTATTTTCATAAATATGATATTAGTATAAGTCAAAAAGAACATAATACGTTATCCAAATATTTCACTAAATTTAAATCTAAAATACCAAATAACAAAAGAAATAATATTATGTATATATCAAGTGCCTTGTACTAATTGTGACGCTGTCTATATAGGATAGACATTTCAGTATTTGGTAAATAGACTAAAAGGTGATCAATACGATAAAAAAAATAAAACTGCATTAACGAACATGGAATATACAAAAACATAAATCCAATTATAAAGATTCAAAAATTCTTGAAACAGAATCTAATACACGAAAAAGAATATTTTTAGAAATGCTTCACATTCATAAGAACGAAAAAGCTATTAATGATAAAAAAGACCTTAATAATTTAAATAAATTATATAGCTAGCTCTATTATGAATGTAGCTGAATATTTATTGGTTATAAGAAATATATATGTATGTATATAAATGTATTAAAATAATTAATATTTTACTTACAATAATTAATTAAGATTTTCGGTGGTTTTGAATTGTATTAATTGTTGTAAAAATTTTAAATTCATAGGTTTCAAAATTCAATATTCAAATTCACGTTGATAGAAATATTCCATATATTTATACACCTTTACCATATATAAAATCAGTTACTCCTAAACTTTCTGGAATCTTTAAATAACAAAATATTAGAATAGCTTACAGTCAAACCCTTAATATTCTATCTATTTCTACTAATTGAATTATAAAACACCAATCTATAAATTGCCTAACATAGTATATGAAATAGCTTGATAGATCTATCTAACTATCAGATCCTGAATTTAGATGCTTAGCTATGGAGGATGAAATTGTAATCTTTCAATTGAAGGATTTATTCTTAATGAATTAATTCTTTTTCGTTGTATAGAGAAAGCTTCTCAAAAAATAAATAATAAAAAAAATTTCTCTAATAAGGGAAATTAAAGATCCAATTGATGAAACAATATTTCATAGAGTAAAAATATCAGGATAATCGGAGTATCGTTGTGGTATTCCTATTAAACCTAAAAAATGTTATGAAGAGAAAGTTAAATTTACTCCAATAAATATATTAAAAAAATGAATTTTTCAATAAAAATTATTTAAAGTTAAACCTATAAATAAAGGGAATCATTGAACAATACCTGCTAAAATAGCAAATACAGCTTCTATAGAAAGAACATAATGAAAATGAGCTGAAACATAATAAGTATCATTTAAAACAATATCGATTGAAGAGTTAGCTATGACAACTCCTGTCAATCCTCTAACTGTAAATAAAAAAATAAAGCCTAATGCTCATAATGTTGCTGGTCTATAGTTAGTTTTTAATCCATGAAATGTTGCTAATAATATAAAAACTTTAATTCCACTAGGAGCTACAATAATTATAGTAGATGATGTGAAATAAGCTCGGGTGTCAACATCTATACCAACTGTAAATATATGATGAGCTCATACAATGAATCCTAGTAGTCCAATTGCTATTATGGTATAAATTAAACCTAATGTACCAAAAGCTTTTTTTTCTTCTTTGTTGTCTAACAATATGAGAAATTAATACAAAACCAGGAATAATTAAAATATAAATTTTAGTATGTTCAAAAAATCAAAATAAATGTTGGTATAAAATTGGGTCCCCTCCTCCGGCAATATCAAAAAAAGATATATTCAAATTTCGATCAGTTAATAATATAATAATAGCCCCAGCTAAAACTGGTAGGGATAATAATAGAAGAATTGCTGTAATAACTACTAACAACTACTCAAACAAATAAAGGTATACGGTCTAATGTCATATCTTTAGGTCGTATATTAATTACTGTATTAATAAAATTAATTGCTCCTAAAATAATTGAAGATATACCAGCTAAATGTAAACTAAAAATAGCTAAGTCTACTGAAGATCCACCATGTGCGATATTAGATGAAAGAAGGGGATAAACCGTTCATCCTGTACCTGCACCTCAAAAACTTATATAATTTATTCGGGGATATGCTATATATGGAGCACCGATTATTAAGGGAACTAATCAGTTTCCAAATCCACCAATTATAATTGGTATTACTATAAAAAAATTATGATAAATGCATGAGCAGCTACGATAACATTGTAAATTTGATCATTTCCAATTAAAGTTCCGGGATTTCCTAATTCTGTATGTACTAGTACTCTAAGAGAGGTACCAACTATTCCAGCTCAAATCTCAAAAATAAAATATAATGTTCCAAAATCTTAATGATTTGTTGAAAACAACCATTTATTCAGTAAAATGACTGAGTTCGGGCGATAAATTGTAAATTTATTTATTAATATTAATATTCTTTTACCAAGCCTTATATGTATATGTAAGTATGATATTAAATTGCAAATATAAAGGTAAATAATTTTTAGGGCTTAGATCAAATATAATATCAACTTTGAAGGTTGATAATTTAACTTAACTAAAATCCTTATAAGATATTTAAGATCCTAGTACAAAGGCATAAGCTAAGTAAAGTAAATGCATTTAAGAGTAGAAAAATGAAATTGTTAAATTTTGTTGCTTTAACCAGATTTTCACTATTAAAATAGTTAGAGAGGAAAATGTTAATCGAATATAAAAGTATAGGGCAATTAATAATTTAGATTACTCTTAAAGTGTATATTTGACTTAAAATTAAGTTATTGATCACAATTCATTTTGGTAGGAATCCTAAAAATTGTGGTAAACCTCCTAAAGATAGAAAATTTAAAATAAAAAATTGTTTAAATAATTTATTTGCATTTAATGCATTAAAAAGTTGATTTAGGTTAAATAAATTTAATTTTATAAAAAAATAACGATATTTAAAGTAATTAAAAAATAAATAATAAAGTATACTTACCAAATTAACTTAGAATTTAATATTCCAGCAAGTATTCAACCAATATGATTAATTGAAGAATAAGCTATAATTTTTCTCAGGCTTGTTTGATTTAGTCCTTCAATTATTACAGGAAACCAGGAGTGGAAGGAGGCATCTCCTAATTTTGTTAATATTGCTGAATTAAGAATTATTATTAATCAAGTGTCAGAATTATTGGGGATATAATCTGAGGAGATTAATGATATAATTACAGTAAATAAGATAATAGTAGAGGCTAAGGCTTGAGTAATAAAGTATTTTAAGGATGCTTCTGCAGGATAAATATTTTTATTTGATTTTATTAAAGGAATAATTTGGATTAATCATTTTATAGCTTGCATTAAGGGGTGCAGGTCAATCTAGTTTATGGGGATAAACTAGACTGAAAAATTTGAATCAATCATTTTATAGCTTGCATTAAGGGATGTAGGTCAATCTAGTTTATGGGGATAAATTAGACTGAAAAATTTGAATTAATCATTTTATGACTTGCATTCAGGGATGCGGGTCAATCTAGTTTATGGGGATAAATTAGACTGAAAAATTTTAATTAATCATTTTATAGCTTACATTAAGGGTGTAGGTCAATCTAGTTTATGGGGATAAGCTAGATTATTTAATGAAGGTTAATTGTTAAAATTTTAAAATGTATATAATTTATATTTTTGGTTATAAATTATTATTTGGTTCTCATATATGAAGGTAATTTTATTATTAGTCGTATAATTGTAAATTAAAATATTAGGTTAAAATTTAAAAAATAAATTTTGGAATTAATTTGTTTTTAATTTTAGTCAGTTGGAAAAGTGAATATTTTTTAAAAGTTTTATTTTAACTTACAAATTAGGTGTTATTTTTTATTATATGTGAATTATTTTACAGAAGAATTTAACAGTGATTAAAATTATATATTAAAGAAATTTAAATTTGAAAGTAATAAGTATTATTAACAAAATTTGTGCCAGCAGTTGCGGTTATACAAATAATATAATTTAATTATATTAATAAAAATTAATTGTAAGAAATAATTTTAATATAAAATTTAATAAGTGAAATTTTAAATTTTATTTATAAATTTAATACTAAATTAGTAATAGTAATGTTCTTGAAAATTAAAAATTTTGGCGGTATTTTAGTCTTTTCAGAGGAACCTGTTCTGTAAATGATAATCCACGATTTAATTTACTTATATTATTAGTTTGTATATCATCGTAATTGAATATTTTATTAAAATTATAAATATTTAGAATTTAATATTATAAAATTTATCAGATCAAGGTGTAATTTATATATAAGAAGTATTGCGTTACAATAAAAATATTTTTGGATAATTTCTATTATTAAAAATTTATATTTGAATTTGATAGTAATTTTAACAAATTAATTGAAATGATTTTACCTCTAAAATATGCACATATCGCCCGTCATTTTAATTTAATATGGAATAAGTAGATTTACTGGAAAGTGAGTCTAGAATACAAATTAGAGCTTGATTAAAAAGTATTTTAGTTACATTAAAGAGTTAATTGTGAGATTCAATTTAATTTGAAATAAGAATTTTATTATTTTTTTAAGTTAAAAGTTTTAATTAAGTAAAATTTATTTTATTATTAAAAAAGAAAAAAATTATTCAATTATAGTAAATTGTATTGTGAAAGAAAATTTTATTATTAAAAAAAGAAAAATTAATTTTTTGTACCTTGTGTATTAGGGTTTATTGAATAATATTTATATGTTTAATTTTTTCGAATTTAAAAGAGCTAAAAAATTAAAATTTTCATTGTGGAATAAATAATTTTAAATATTTTTTTGTAATGAAATGTTATTCGTTTTTAAACACATCTAGTTTTTTAAGAAAAAAATTTAATTTATTTATTAATTAATATAAATATTTTTTAATATTTTTATATTATTAATAATTAATATATTTTTGGTTTCAAAGCTAGAATGAAGGGTTGAATGAAAAAAATACTGTCTCTATTTAATTTTTGTGAAATTTTATTCAAGTTCAAAAGCTTAAATAATATTAAAACACGAGAAGATCCTATAGAGTTTTATAATTTTTTTTATAAATGATTTAGAATTAATTTTTTTATATTTAAAAACTATTTAATTGGGGTGATAAAAAAATTTAATAAACATTTTTTCTATTTTTATATTAATTAATAAATAATTGATCCAAATATTTGGATTATAAGATAAAATTACCTTAGGGATACGAGCGTAATTTTATTAGAGAGTTCAATCGATAATAAAGATTGCGACCTCGATGTTGGATTAAAATTTATAATTGGTGCAGAAGCTAATTAATTAAGTCTGTTCGACTTTTAAAATCTTACATGATTTGAGTTAAAGCCGGTTTAAGCCAGGTTGGTTTCTATCTTTAATTAAATTCAACTTTTTAGTACAAAAGGACCAAATGAAAAAAATAATTTTTATATTTTGAATTAAAATAATTATTTTGGCAGATTAGTGCAATGGATTTAGAATCTTTAAATGTTATTTATATTACAAATTGTAATACTTGATATTAAAAGATTTTTTAATAATTATAATTTCAAGATTAATTTTAATTATTTGTGTATTAATTAGGATTGCTTTTTTAACATTATTAGAACAAAAAGTTTTAGGGTATATTCAGATTCGTAAAAGCCCAAACAAAGTAGGATTTATTGATTTAATTCAACCTTTTAGAAATGCTATTAAATTATTTAGTAAAGAGCAAACTTATCCTTTTATAGCAAATTTTAATTTATATTATTTATCGCCTATTTTCATTTTATTATTATCTTTATTTATATGAATATGTATACCATTTATTAGAATTAATATTAGGTTTAATTTAACAATTTTATTTTTTTTAGCTGTTTCAAGTTTAAGTGTTTATACAATTATATTAGCTGGCTGGTCTTCAAATTCTAATTATTCATTATTAGGCAGACTTCGTTCAGTAGCACAAAGAATTTCTTATGAAGTAAGACTAGCTTCAATTTTAATATCTTTTTTATTTTTAATTTTAAGTGTAAATTTAATTGATTTAATTAAATATCAAGAATTTATTTGATTTATATATTTATTATTACCATTATGTTTTATATGATTAGTTTCAAGTTTAGCTGAAACTAATCGTACTCCTTTTGATTTTTTGAAGGGGAATCAGAGTTAGTTTCAGGATTTAATGTTGAATATTAAAGGAGAGGGTTTGCTATAATTTTTTTAGCAGAATATGGAAATATTTTGTTTATAAGAATAATATGTGTTTTTTTATTTATAGGGGCAAATTTAATAAGCTATATATATTTTTTTAAATTTATCTTTTTTATCTTTTTTTTGACTTTGAATTCGGGGGACTTTACCTCTTTATCGTTATGATAAATTAATATATTTAGCTTGAAAGGGTTATTTACCTATTTCAATAAATTATTTAATTTTTTTTTGTAGAATAAGAATATTTTTTTTTATTCTTATAATTTAGTTATTTATTTTTAGTATAAGTTAATAGAGAATTTTAATCTCTTTTTTATATTTTCAAAATATAAACTTATACAAGTTCATTAACTATTTAAAAATAATAGAATCTCAAAAGTATGAAGTAAGTGGGTTAATTAAATAATAAAGAAAATAAACTATTGTAAGAATTTGACCTGTTAAGATATAAGAGTCTTCAACTGGCCGAGCTCCAATTCACGTTAATAAAATAATAATAGATACTAATGTTCAAAATAAAAATTTATTTAGTGGATAAAATTGTGATCTTAAAAATTTTTTATTATTAATAAATGGAAGTAAATATAGGATAGCAATTGATATAATTAATGCAATTACTCCTCCTAATTTATTAGGGATTGAACGTAAAATAGCATAAGCCAACAAAAATATCATTCAGGTTGAATATGGACAGGAGTTACTAAAGGGTTAGCAGGAGTAAAATTGTCAGGATCTCCTAATAAGTAAGGATTTCTCTAAGTTAAAAAGATTAATAAAAAAATTATAATTAGAGCTCATAAAATATCTTTAAAGATAAAATAAGGATGAAAAGGAATTTTGTCAATATTACTATTAGTACCAATTGGATTTCTAGATCCTAATTGGTGTAGGTATAATAAGTGGATAATTATAAAAGCAAAGATAATGAATGGTAAAATGAAATGAAATGTAAAAAATCGTGTTAAAGTTGCATAATCAACTGCAAAACCCCCCAAATTCATTGTACTAGTATATTTCCTAAGTAAGGAATTGCAGATATTAGATTAGTAATAACAGTAGCACCTCAAAAAGATATTTGTCCTCAAGGTAAAACATATCCTAAAAAGGCAGTTGCTATTGTAAAAAAAAATTGTTACACCAATTATTCATGTTTCTAATATGTTATATGATCTATAGTAGATTCCTCGTCCAATATGAATATATAAACAAATAAAAAAAGAAGCTCCATTTGCGTGTAAAGTTCGTAATAATCATCCATAATTTACATCACTACAAATGTGAGCAACTCTATTGAAAGCTAATTCAAAATTATGTCAATAATGTATTGCTAAAAATAATCCTGTAAAAATTTGAATTATTAAACAAATTCTTAGTAGGGAGCCAAAATTTCATATATATGAAATATTTGATGGAGTTGGAAATGTGATTAATGAGTTATCAATAATTTTTAATAATGGGTTTCTTTTTCGTAAGGGTATTTTCATTAGATTATTTGTCGTAGTGGCCCATATAAAAAGTTTGTAATTTTTACAGTAGCAATTAGAGTAATGAATAAATAAATTATTATTATAATTATAATTAAATAATTAGGAACATTAAAATATTTTATTATAGATTAATTTAGGTTTTTATTTAAATTTAATGGTTTTGTTTCAATTGTTTGTATTATAATATTTATATAATAATGATCTAGAAATATTAAAATGGTCAATAAAATTATTGTTAATGTAATAATCAATAATAATTTGAAATTAAATTTAAATTTTTCATTAGAGGCAATTCTTGTTAAATAAATAAATGAAATTAATATTCCTCCAACTCTAATTAAAAATAAAATATAAGAATATAGGCTGAGGAGGCTACTAGTAATAGCAATTGTTAAAGTTTGTAATAAAAGTATTAATCCACAAGTTAAGGGATGACTTATAAAAATGAATATTAAAGATAGTATAAATAATACAGAGAAAAATATAATTATATCAGATATTAGTTTAAATAAAATATTAATTTTGGAGATTAAAGATGAATATTATTTATATCTGAAGTTTTAAAAGAAACCTTGTTTTTGGTTTACAAGACCAATATTTTATTTAAATAATTAAAATTTTAATGTGAATACATTTATTAATAATTATATTTTTTTCTGGTGGTTTGATATTTGTTTTAAATCGAAAACATTTGTTAATAATATTGTTAAGGCTAGAATTTATTGTTATTTCTTTATATTTTAGATTATTTTTATATTTAAGAAATATAACTTATGAGTACTTTTTCTCTATAATTTATTTAACAATAAGAGTATGTGAAGGCGCATTAGGATTATCTATATTAATTTTAATAGTTCGTGTTCATGGTAATGATTATATTACAACTTTTTCTTTTTTATGATAATATATTTATTAGGGTTATTAATATTGATTCCTTTAAGTTTTAAGAATTTTTGATTAATACAATTATTTTTTTTATTTCATCTTTTAGATTCATTTTTAATTATAGAGGGTTTTTTCAACTTTTTAGTATTTCGTATTTTTTAGGGTTGGATATATTATCTTATAGTTTAATTTTACTGAGTTTTTGAATTTGTAGTTCAATAATTTTAGCAAGGGTAAAATTGTATTTTAATAATGAATATTATAATTTATTTTAAATAATTTTAGTTATTTTGTTATTAAGTCTTTATTTAACATTTTCTTCATTAAATTTATTCATTTTTTATTTATTTTCTGAGATTAGGTTAATTCCTACATTAATTTTAATTATAGGTTGAAGTTATCAGCGTGAGCGTTTAGAGGCTGGTATTTATTTATTATTTTATACTTTATTAATATCATTGCCTATGTTAATTATATTTTTTTATTTAAGAGAAAAATATTATTTAACTATATTTGTTTGTATAAATCTAGAATTATCATATTTTTTATATTTTTATGCATTAATATGGTTTTTTTTGTTAAAATTCCAATATTTTTTTTACATTCATGACTTCCTAAGGCGCATGTTAAAGCCCCTATTTCTGGTTCAATAATTTTAGCGGCAATTATATTAAAATTAGGAGGTTTTGGACTTTTACGGTTTATACTTATTTTTAAACAATTTTTAATAAATTTTAATATTTTTTTATAATAATTTGTTTATTAGGGGGTTTTAATGTTTCTTTAATTTGTATTCGTCAAAGTGATATAAAATCTTCAATTGCTTATTCTTCTGTTTCTCATATAAGTTTAGTTTTAGCTGGGGTTATAACTTTGAATTATTGGGTATTATGGGGGGCTTTATTAATAATATTAGCCCATGGTTTATGTTCTTCAGGTTTATTTTGTTTAGCTTATATTTCGTATGAGCGAATACATAGTCGCAGACTATATTTAAATAAAGGTTTATTAAATATTTAACCTAATTTAAGGTTAATTTGATTTTTATCAGTTTCTTCTAATATAGCTGCTCCACCCTCATTAAATTTAATAAGAGAAATTATAATAATTAATAGAATTTTAGCTTTTAGTTTATTTAGTATATTATTTTTATCTTTAATATCATTTTTTAGAGCTGTCTTTTCATTATTTTTGTATTCATATACTCAATATGGTCAATATTATCCAGGATTATATATATTTAATAGAGGTTTGATTCGTTTTATTTATTATATTTATTTCGTAATATTTTTATATTTGAGAATAATATTATTAGGCTCTTCATTATATTTATTGATTATAAATTTATCTTATATTCTAAAGTTTAATTTTATAATATTAAATTCTACTAATATTTATTTTGTTGTTTTAATAGATTGGATATCTTTATTATTTATAAGCTTCGTTTTATTTATTTCTTCTATAGTAATTTTCTATAGAGAAAAATATATAGCCGTGGATATTTATACAAATCGATTTATTTTATTGGTTGTAATATTTGTTTTATCTATAATATTATTAATTATTTCACCAAATTTAATTTCTATTTTAATAGGTTGAGATGGTTTAGGCTTAGTTTCTTATTGTTTAGTTAGTTATTATCAAAATTTAAAAAGTTTTAGGGCTGGTATATTAACAGCTTTAAGGAATCGAATTGGTGATGTAGCATTGCTAATATCAATTGCTTGAATATTAAATTTTGGAAGATGAAATTTTATTTTTTTTTAGAAATTAAAAAAGGGGATTATATTATACAATTAATTAGGTATTTAGTAGTTTTAGCTGCAATAACAAAAAGAGCCCAAATTTCTTTTTCTTGGTTACCAGCAGCTATAGCTGCACCTACTCCTGTTTCTTCTTTAGTTCATTCTTCTACATTAGTTACTGCTGGTGTTTATTTATTAATTCGCTTTAATTTTTCATTTAGTAATAATTTAATAATAATTTTATTATTTATTTCATCAATAACAATATTTATGTCAGGATTAGGGCTAATTTTGAGTTTGATTTAAAAAAAATATTGCTTTATCAACTTTAAGACAATTAGGTTTAATTGTATCTATTTTAGCAGAATTTTAGAATATAAATTTTAGAATATAAATTAGCACTTTTTCATTTATTAATTCATGCTTTATTTAAAGCTTTATTATTTATATGTGCAGGCAATATTATTCATAACTTATTTAATTGTCAAGATATTCGTTTTATAGGTGGTTTAGTAAAACATTTACCTTTAACATGTACTTATTTGAATATTTCTAATTTATCTTTATGTGGATTACCTTTTATATCAGGGTTTTATTCTAAAGATTTAGTGGTTGAATTTATATCAAAAAATTATTTAAATATTTATATTTATTTAATTTTTTTATATTTCAATTGGATTAATAGTTTCTTATAGATTTCGTTTAACTTATTATTCAATAATTGGTACTTTTAATTTTATATCTTTACATATGATTCAAGAAGGAAGAATAATTATATTAAAAGGAATGAGAGGATTAATTTTATTTGTAGTTTTTAGTGGAAGACTATTTTCATGGTTACTTTTTTCTACCCCTTATTTTATTTTTCTAGCTTTTTTATAAAAATATTAACTTTATTTGTAATTACGATTGGAAGATGGTTAGGCTATGAATTGGCTAAATTTAAACTTTCTTATCAGTTATTAACATTAAAATTTTTAATTTCAAGGTTGTTTATAAGAATAATATGAAATATGCCTTATTTGTCTACATTAGGGGTAAATTATTTACCATTATTTATAGGAAAATTATATACAAAAATTTTTGATCAGGGCTGATTAGAATATTATGGAGGTCAACAAATAGCAAAAAATTTAAAAATGTTAACTTTTATACAATTATTTTCAATTAATCATTTAAAAATTTATTTATTATTATTAATTTTTGATTAATGTTTTTATTATTAAATATTTACTTAAATAGCTTATAAAGAGTGTAATTTTGAAGAAATTAAGGAAGTCAAAGACTTTTAAGTATTTATAAGAAAAATCTAATTTTACAATGAAAATGTAATGTTTTTTTAAACTATATAAACAGAAATAAAAACAAAATTTCATTGCTTAAGAATTAAGTTAGAAGCTTATTCTTGAATTTCTTATTTCTTTAATTGGAGAATTAAAAATAAGCATTTTATAAATCAAACTTTTAGGTCGAAACTAAATACAATATTTTGCTTCTTATTTAAGATAAATTGAATAATTCAATAATTTTTAAATGCAACTTAAATGTTATAATTAACTATTATCCTAATTAATTCAATTTAAGGCTCCTTCGTTTCATTCATGATATAGCCCTCATAATAAAATAAAAATAAAGATGATTAAAATTATTGAATATTTCATAATACTAGAAATTTTTATTGTTATAATTAATGGTAAAAGTAAAGTAATTTTAACATCGAAAAAAAAATAATTGCATCAAAAAAAATGTAGAGAGAAGGGAAGACGAGCTAAAGTTTTGGGGTCAAATCCACATCAAAAGGACTTCTGTTTTCTCGGTCATAATATCTTTTTTTAGAAATTAAATTTAAAACAATTGTTAGTAATATTAAAATTAAATTATTATTATTAATCTTATTAAAATTTTAATTATTTATACTAGATTCTAGATTTTTTGATTGGAAGTCAAATATAATTTTTATATTATATAAATTATCTACCTCATCAATAGATAGAAATGTATAAGAATAATCATACTACATCAACAAAAATGGTTTAAAAATTGACGAATTGTACAAATTAATAACAATGTTGTTCCAATGATAATGAGTAATCCATGAAATGCTGTTGCTATAAAAAAAGAAGGAATCAGCAATTGAAAAAGAGGCTTTGATATACTCATAACCTTGTAGAATTGTAAAAAAGATTCCTAAAATAACTGTAAAAAATTAGTCCTTGAAGTCCTTGTGTGAAATTATTTTCTATTAATCTGTGATGAGTTTATATTACTGTTAGACCTGATGTTAATAAAATTAAAGTGTTAAACAGAGGAATTTCAATTGGATTAAATGTTTGGATACCTTTAGGAGGTCATAATAGTTCTAATTCAATTCTAGGTGCGAATGATCTATGGAAAAATCCACAAAAAAAGAAATAAAAAAAAAATACTTCAGATGTAATAAATAAAATTATCCCTCAACGTAATCCTTTAGTAACTAAAAAGGTATGTGGTCCTTGATAGGTTCCTTCTCGAACAATATCTCGTCATCATTGGTATATAATAAGTATTGTAATTAATAAACCAATTATTAATAGGTTATTGTTATAATAAGCACCCTCTAAATATCGCACTTTAATAATTGGATGTACCCATAAATTCCTTTGCTTGCATCGTTTTTTGCGCCTCAAATATAATATATATAGTAAATGAAATTTGTTGAGTCCTGCCATTATGAACGACACACAATAATTGCATGTACCGTGTCGTTGAATGTGTAAATCAACTGTCGAATATCGTGTCGGCATTGTTGTCGTTGTCGTGTCGCCTAATGTGGAAGCGTCCATACTCGGCCATCCTGTTTTCCCGCGCGTCCTCGCGAAGATCGGGTCGTTACTTCCTCTTAGTGCTGAAAAAAAAACCATTTTTTTAAATGTTTTTTTTAAGTCGATAAATGTGTACTATATATTTAACAATTATTTTTCGTGCGTTATGGTGTTCCATTATGTGGTGATCCACTTTCACTTTAATACCTTTGTTTTATTGTTTTTTTTTTCTTTTATGTGGTATGGTGTTCCATTTTTAGGTTAATTAATTAAGACTCCAATAAATCAATTAACTCATCCGTTAATTTGTATTCTCTTATTGCATCTGCAGCTACAACTGCAGTGTATCGTTGGTAACCTTTCATTCCTTTTAGAGCCACAATTTCGTATCGATCGTTTCCTAGAACTTTCGATACTTTGTAGGGCCCTCCGTATTTGTCACCTGTCTTGCGACTGACATCTTTAGTGTCTTTTTTATATCCTTGCTATAGAACCAAGCTTCCTACACTGTATTTAGTGTTTTCTTTCCTTTTCTTGTTAAACTGCTTCTGCATTTTTTTTGCTTTGTAAGTCCATTCTTGTTTTGGCTTTTTCTGCGATTGCTTGCCTATTTTCGGTGTGGATATCTTTTTCATCTAAATTTCCGTGACGATATTTATCAAAACCAAACATTAATGTGTGTGGGGTGTACCCTGTACTTTCATTAATGGTATTGTTCATTCCCCAGACAACATCTGGCAGTTTGTCGTGCCATTCGTTTTCATTCTGTACACTCTTATTTATGCCATCTAGAGGGTACGGTTGTAGCGTTAGACTTGTCCATTTGAACGGGGCGAAGCTACTGCATTTAAAACCAATTTAATTTTCCTTTCGTCGCAAAACTATTTAAATGTTTTAGACTTAAAGGCCTTGCCACGATTTGCGATAATACGTTTGGGTATCACAAACTTACAAAATAAATCTTTTAAACAATATGTTACTTCATTTGAGTTTGTTGTTTTAGTCGGTCTTGCAAACAAGTACTTTGAAAACGAATCCACGATCATAAAAATGTATGCGTTTTGTTTTACAAAAGGGTTCTATGTGGTTAATATGCCATGTACTAAGGGGTTCCTTTGGTTTAGCTATAGGGTGAAGGAAACCTTTTTTGCCTTATTGACTTTTCTTATATGCACAATCAATACATGCATTAACATACTTTTTTATGAACCGTGTCATTTTTGGGAACCAAAATTTACTTTTTAGTAAAGTTTCGCATCGTTTTAAACCAATATGACCTATTTCATCATGATATTTTCTCATTATATTAAACCTATATATTTTCGGAATTACCAGTCTTAATTCGCCATTTAAAATTTTCCTGTAAACTCTATCGTTTTTAAGACAATACGTGTTTTTTATTTCTCTAACCGCTGTGCTCGATTTTAGTTTTTCGCGAATTATTCGAATTTGTTCGTCTTGTATTTGTACTGTTAGTGCCCAGTAGTCAATTTCAAGTCCTAAAACATTTTCCGTGTTTCAGCTTAGGGCATCTACATGCGACATTTTGCACCTTGGCCTGTAATAAGCTACGGGCTTTAGTCTGCTGCTTGTTTTTTAGAAAAGGATACCGGCAATGCCTTTCGAGCTAGCATCAGTATGTAGTTATTTTTTTGAATCTAGGGTTGTATATCGTTAAAACAGGTTCATTTATAAGAATTGATTTTATTTTTGAGACTGCTTTATTTTTGACTTTGACTTTAACCCCAATCCCATTTTACGTTTTTTCTTAGGAATTTCTTTAATGTGACTATTTCGGCATGATTTTTAATAAATTTCCTGAAAAATGAACTTAGGGGGTTTTTAAATGTTTTTATTGCTTCTACCTTTTTTGAAACCGGGTTTGATTTCGTTTTCACTAATTTCGTATCCCAAAAAATCAATTTTAGTTTTGAAAAAATAACATTTTCCCAAGTTTAATTTTAAGTTGCTTTTTTCGCATATCTCTAAAATAGTTTTAAGTTTTTCCATTCCCTGAAATATCGATTTTGATGGAATCAAAATATCGTCAAGGTAAACTAATATTTCCGAATGACGTAATGGACCCATAATATTATTCACCCATCGCTGAAAAGACGCGGTAGCGTTACATAAGCCAAATGGGACCCTGAGGAACTCGTATTGGCCGACTGGAGTTATAAAGGCTGTTTTATCTATAGAATCTTTTGTTAAAGGAATTTGGTAATAACCTTCTTCCATATCCAAGCTACAAAAATATTTATTTCCGCCTAATTGTTTATAAGGTCCTCAATATTTGGTAATGGGTAATGATCTTTTACAGTAATAGCATTAAGCTTTCTATAATCAATGCATAGTCTATAATCTCCATTTGGTTTTTTTACCAAAATTGCGGGGCTGGCATATGACGAATTAGAGGTTTGTACAATACCTGCTGATAATAGTTCATTTATTTGCTCTCGCATTATTGTTTTTTCTTTTTCTGGCAATCTATACGGCTTATAGTATATTGTTTGTTTTGAATTTAAGGTTATGGAAAATTCAGTATTATTTATTTTGACCAGCTCGGCAGGAGATCGTGCAAAGCAAGATTGTTTTAAATTTAGTAAACGAAATAGATCATCCAGTTCGCCATCCGCCAAATCACCTCGTTTTATTACACAAGACTCAATGTTATTTTACTTTTTGACTTGAATACTATTTTTATTTTCACCTTCATATTTTGATAAAGTTACTTGATTGGGTTTTATTTTCAACATGATATTCGGTTGACTTAATATAGGCTGTCCTATAATAATATCAATATCATTCATTGTTGTATTTACTATTAGGATTTCTGTAGAAAAATCTATTTTATTTATTGAAACATCGGTTTTAATTAGGCCCTTTGGAATCACAAATGACCCACCAAAACCTCTAATAACCGTAGTAGAGGGCATCAATTGTAATTTTGTTTGATTTAGAACCTTTATATTTGCCACATTTATTGAACTACCAATATCTAAATACCCTCTAAACGGAATATTATTTATTATAACAACCAATTTATATAAATCATTTTGTGCTTGCCCTAAAGTGTTGACCTCCTCAAAATTTTGCAAAAATCGCATCGCTTTACGTCCTGCCTTTGTTTGAAACTAGCTTGTCGTTTAAAGCAATCCTTGGTACCGTGGTTTGTAAGACGGCATACTGAACATCGCGATGTTTCTGGTCCACCCTGTTTTGAAGTAGACGGTTTAGTGTCCTAACTTCCCACAAACGTAGCACTCAATTTTAGATCTCTTTTCTGAGGGAGGCTGTATTGCGCTTTTTTGGGGGCTTTGATAATTGTCCATAGGGAAAATAAAGCCTGCGTACAGCTTATCTGGAGTGATACATTGAAGTGCGCGAGCGTTTGGCTGCAACTCATCAGGGAGTCCTCGAATTATACAGGATATTGTAGCTTCATTGTCTAGTCGGCATTGTTGCGTAAGATTCAGTTTCGCATGATAGTAGTGAGTCATGAGTAGTGAGTCGGGACTTTTTTTTCGTGCGACTAGTTCGTCGTGGCGTAGAGAGAGTGGTAAGAGAGTGGCGTAATCAACACATCTGGAAAATAAATGCCCTGGATAACGATGTTTTCCACTCAGCCCAAGTTCTGTCATAGTTGTACAAACCATTCACGCGCTGCATCCCTTAACTTCATTTGCATGTATCCAGTTTTCTCATAATCGGTCCATCCGTGAATCTGGGAAAGTTGTTCAATTTTATTTAGCCATGAAATCACAGTGTGATAGCGATCATCGGGATCGAACGGCGGAATAATGTCACCTTTTACTGTTAGTTTTCCAGAGCTGGTATCCGTGGCTGTTACGGCGTCAATGTTTAAATCTTCTGAAGTCGCTAAAAGTCCTGGGTTTGAGTCAAATTTTCTTTTCAGAGCAGCTGTAATTTGTTTTAGAATAACTTTTTCAATTAAATTGTAACCGGTAAAATCGAAACAAAAATAAAGTTGATTTAAGATCCCACTTCTGAATTATTACACGAAGTTGAAAGGAAACGCATTTATTTGGAAACCACAGTTTTATTGCCACTAAATTCAACTATTTAACATCCGCATCAGCCGTTTGCTGAGAACATAATAATAATGACTGATATAATTATAAGTTTAAATATTAGGTTAAAATTTACAAAATAAATTTTAAAAATTATTTGTTTTTAATTTTAGTCAGTGGGAAAAATTTTACAGGAAGTTTATTTTGTGTTTATTTTATTCTATTTATATTAAAAATTTTTTTTTAACTTAAAAATTAGATGTTATTATATATAAATTATTATATAGAAGAATTGAACAGTGATTAAAATTATATATTGAAGAAATTTAGATTTGGAAATAATAAGTATTATTAACAAAAATTGTGCTAGCAGTTGTGGCTAGACAATAATATAATTTAATTTTATTAATAGTAATTAATTGTTTAGAACAATTTAAATTTAAAATTTAATAAGTGAAATTTCAAATTTTAATGATAAATTTAAATGAATTAAAGTATTTAATATTTATTTAATTTATATGTTTTATAAATCTATATGTGATTCTCTTTGGATTCTCTCTGGAATTTTCAATGAAAGTCTTTAATATATATATATATATATATATATATATATATATATATATATATATATATTTTTATGGTATGAATATATCCAAAATAAATTATTAAATAATAATAAGATATAAATAAAGCAATAAGTTCAGTTCTGTTATTCGGTTACTTAGAGCAGTTTATAACAATAAAATAAATAACATTCTTTATATTAAGTTTTGGCCAACACTATATTCTAAATTATTATTTAATTTTGACAAATCCTGTATAATCAAAGAATTTAATCCATAAATTGACAGATAAAAACAGGAGCACCAACTTCAAAAATTTGTGTGACATACCAACATAAATTTTAAGGTTATAAATGATAAAATATAAAAATTTTGACAACTGCAATGATAAAATTAATAACATAGGAATGAAATAAATACAACAAAGAAATTATAGAATAATATAATTTGAATAAAGTCACAATAATTTAAAAATTTAGAAATGACAATTTAGTGACTAACTTTTAAAATAAATATCATTGGTTAAAAAAAAAAAAGAAGGAAGAAGAAAATCAACAACGAAAAAAAATTTTTTTTTTGCAAGAGAAAAAAGAGTAAAATAATTTTAATTGAAATTTAAAAAAAAATTAAAATCTTGATAAAAAAGGCATAAAATATTCAAAGGATTGATAATTAATAATTGTATAAGTGTAGTAATAAGAAATTAGTGAAAACAATTGAATAAAGTGAAATAAGTGAGAATACTCACAAAGGGACAATTTCCAAGATAAAGAAGTTGTGAAAAGGAAAAGAACAGGAGTGGAACTACAGCGGAGTATCTGTTTATTCTGCAAGGCCGTAACAATTTCCAATTAAAAAAAAACACTTAAGGTACTGTTCTATTAAGTTTAAGTATTTCTTTTAGTATATAATATTTGAGTTCACATTTCCATATAATTTAGTTTTATGAGTGTAATTATGAGTATGAATGAATGAATCATTGTTTGTAAAATAAAATAATTGTAATAGCTAGTTAAGAAATTGTATATTTTGAATATTTTATTCATTATAAAAAACAGACCCGGTCTTAAAACTATTATAATCTGACCTTATAACCATAACAATTTATCGCAATAAAATTTTTTAATTTGACCTCACAATATAATACCCTGAGAATAAAAAAAATAATAATAACATAATAAAATAAAGAAATTCAAATAATTATTAATGGCGCCCAAATTAAAATCTGATTTTATTTAAAATAAAATTTATAAAAATAACTATAATACCATAACAATTTGGCGCCCAACGTGGGGCATATATAAAAATTGGGCATAAAAAAAAATTGGTCATAACAAAATTTGGCATTGAAGAGTTTACAGTAATAACAAATTTAAACAAGAAAAATGGAAAAAGGAATGACACTCAGAGATGGGAAACAAATAAGAGCAGAAGGAGAATCAGATGAAGAAGAAAGGAGACATGGAATGGGTGATTTCCAAGTACATTATATGGAACAAGACCATAATGGAGAAACAGAGAGAACTGAAACAGAAGAAATGATAGAAAATCAAACAGCAGAAAATTCACAGAAAAAGAAAGAGAGGATGGATATAATGAGTATGTTCCAGATTATGATAAAAAAAAATGGATGAATCTAAAGAAGAAATAAAACGAGAAATGAATACAAATAGTCAAAGAATGGAAGAGAAAATAGAAGATATTAGAAAACAATTGGAAGAAGTAAGAAGCTATGCCGAAAACAAAATACAAGAGACAAAACAAGAAATTCGAGATGAAATGTTAGGAAGATTAATGGAAGTGGAAGAAATACAATCTAGAGAAATGGAAAATATTAAGAAAAATGAAAATGAATTTAAAACGGAAATAGGTGGGAATAGTAAGAAAATAGAAATAAATACTGAGAAGATAAAGAAATTAGATAGAGAAATAATGAAAACGAATAAAAATATACAAGATATGGAGGAAGAGATGAACAATGAAATAAAGAACATACAAGGAAAAATAGAACAAATTGAGAAAAAAGGAATGAGTATGGAATATGTTGGAGGAGTAAAAACAATTTATGGAGCAACTAGTCAAAAATTTGACGGAAATATTAAAAAACTGCATCCAAAAATATTCATAAGAATTTTGAAAAATCGAATAAGAGGAATAAATAATATTGAAGACATAAAGGAAATAATAAGAGATCATTTAGAAAATCATGCGTTAATATGGTTTTTTGCCAGGGAAAAAGATATGTCGGAATTTCAAGATTTTGAAACGGCATTTTTACAATATTTCTGGGGGGAAAATACTCAATCAACCATCAGGGAACAATTATATTTCGGAAAGTTTGATGAAAATAGAAGCCATAGTTTAAACAATTATGCAATCCAACTACATGCGATGACACAATATCTGGAACCACCAATCCCTGAGGAGGAAATCGTTATGTTCATAGCAAGGCATTTCAAGGCAGAATTGGCTGAGACCATTGCAATACAAAATATAAGAAAATTGGATCAATTATCTATGTATCTACAAAGAGTAGAGAGAAATTTGATCAGACATGAAAATTCACAACAAAATATAAGAACAAATTATAGAAACAATGAAAATAATCAGAGAAACAACAATCAAAATAACAATTGGACAAATAATAGATTTAATAATAATAGAAATTATAATAATAATGCACAAATTAATAATAACAATAATTATAATAACAATAATTACAATAACAGAAACTACAATACTAATACTAACAATAGAAACAACAATGATTCATACAGACAAAATAATTATAATGACAGGAACAATAGACAATATAGAGGACTGGAGATTAGTATTTCTGAAGGAAATATGCAAAGAGGAAATGGAGATCAAGAGACAAGAAGAGTAAATTTTCAAAGAATCAATCAAGATAGAAGAAATAGATCAGAAAGCAGAGATGATGATGTAACAAATATAAATGAGACAAGATTACATACAGCACAAATATATAGGGAAAATACAAGACAGACAACTGAACAAATAAATGACAATGAAAATTTTTAAATACGCACACATCAAATAAACAAAATCTATATATTTGTAAGTATGAAAATCCAAATGAATTTATAAAAATAAATGAAAATATAGACACAGATGGAAATAATAGTTTAATTATTATAAATGGACTAATTAACAATTTAGAAGCTAAATTACTTATTGATACTGGATCAGAAGCATCAATGATTAATAAAAATTTTGTTGATAAATTAAATATTCCTATAAATAAAATTATTAAAATCCCAAAAATAAATTTAATAGGTGCTAATTCAAAGAAAATATGTGAAATTAATAGATTAATAAATATAAACGCTAATATTAAGGGAAAAGAATTTAATTTACAAGTATTAATTGCTCCAGATATTGAGACAGAAATAATAATAGGATATGATGAGCTAGAAAAACATAAAGCCATAATAGATATTGAAGAAAGAAGATTAAAATTGGATGGAACATGGATTAACTTTGAAATAATAGCTTTGAAGGAAGAAGGTAAAGTAGTTAATAATATGTACAAGGAAGAATTGAATAAAAATTATGATGATGAAGAAGAAGGGGAAGATGAAGTTATAATGGATTGTCCAGAGGACAGAAAAGAAGAAATAAAAATGTTAATGAATAAATATAATAATTTATTTTCAAAGGAAAATAGAATTGCGAAAGATTATGTATATAAAATAGAAGTCAATGAAGATATTAAGAATTTCAAAGCTAAAACTTATCCTATTCCATACAAGTATAAAGATCAAGTGAGAAAATGCATAAAAGAACTATTGGAAAATAAAATAATAGAAAGAAGCAACTCACAATACATTAATCCTATTGTTGTGGTATTAAAAAAGAATGGAGAATTGAGACTTTGTTTAGATGCAAGAAATATAAATAAATTTTCAAAACCTCAATATGAAGCACCTATGTCAGTTGAATCTATTTTGGGACGTATAACAAGAACATCTATATTTTCAAGACTAGACTTAAAACATAGTTTTTGGTTGATTCCTTTACATGAGGATAGTCGGGATTTTACAGCTTTTTCCATAGACGGAGAAATCTATAGATTTTGTGTTGTGCCATTTGGTGTACAAAGTGCATGTAGTTCATTAGTAAGGGCACTAAATAAAAAATTATAACTGGGAATTTATCACAAAATAATTATTGGAATAAAAGACAATAACTGAGAACAACTTATAAAGAAGAATTAAAATTTGGTTTTCTTATTTCTTTTATAAATAAAATAAATCAAGAAAACAAATTTTGGGAATGTTGTTATGGTATAAATATATCCAAAATAAATTATTAAATAATAATAAGATATAAATAAAGCAATAAGTTCAGTTCTGTTATTCGGTTACTTAAAGCAGTTTATCACAAAAAAATAAATAACATTCTTTATATTAAGTTTTGGCCAACACTATATTCTAAATTATTATTTAATTTTGACAAATCCTGTATAATCAAAGAATTTAATCCATAAATTGACAGATAAAAACAGGAGCACCAACTTCAAAAATTTGTGTGACATACCAACATAAATTTTAAGGTTATAAATGATAAAATATAAAAATTTTGACAACTGCAATGATAAAATTAATAACATAGGAATGAAATAAATACAACAAAGAAATTATAGAATAATATCATTTGAATAAAGTCACAATAATTTAAAAATTTAGAAATGACAATTTAGTAACTAACTTTTAAAATAAATATCATTGGTTAAAAAAAAAAAAGAAGGAAGAAGAAAATCAACAACGAAAAAAATTTTTTTTTTGCAAGAGAAAAAAGAGTAAAATAATTTTAATTGAAATTTAAAAAAAAATTAAAATCTTGATAAAAAAGGCATAAAAGATTCAAAGGATTGATAATTAATAATTGTATAAGTGTAGTAATAAGAAATTAGTGAAAACAATTGAATAAAGTGAAATAAGTGAGAATACTCACAAAGGGACAATTTCCAAGATAAAGAAGTTGTGAAAAGGAAAAGAACAGGAGTGGAACTACAGCGGAGTATCTGTTTATTTTGCAAGGCCGTAACAATTTCCAATTTAAAAAAAAACACTTAAGGTACTGTTCTATTAAGTTTAAGTATTTCTTTTAGTATATAATATTTGAGTTCACATTTCCATATAATTTAGTTTTATGAGTGTAATTATGAGTATGAATGAATGAATGAATGTTTGTAAAATAAGATAATTGTAATAGCTAGTTAAGAAATTGTATATTTTGAATATTTTATTTATTATAAAAAACAGACCCGGTCTTAAAACTATTATAATCTGACCTTATAACCATAACAATTTATCGCAATAAAATTTTTTAATTTGACCTCACAATATAATACCCTGAGAATAAAAAAAATAATAATAACATAATAAAATAAAGAAATTCAAATAATTATTAATGGCGCCCAAATTAAAATCTGATTTTATTTAAAATAAAATTTATAAAAATAAACATTACACACTATAATACCATAACAATATATATATATATATATATATATATATATATATATATATATATATATATATATATATATATATATATATATATATATATAGTTACTAGAAACTATTAACATTATTGAAAATTTCATATTAAAGATAATATTCTTGGGTGATATACACATTTCTATTATTTTAATCTATTAAATGTTTATATCGGAAAAACCCATATGTTTAAAATTTCCATGATTGATTAGCATTTACTGTTAGTGTAAAAAAATTTACGAAAAATTGCACAAAATTCTGTTGCAAAAAGTGTGCAGAAAATGCGGCAAAATTGCACAAAAATGAACATTTTTTTAATAAAAAATTTTTCTTTCTCTTATTAATATCTTAGGTAATTTTAAATTCCATGTTTAATTAGAAACTCTTTTATTAAAAAAATGATGTGCCTGAAAAAAGGGTAATTTTGATAGAATTAATTATATATAATCCACCTTCATTAACCCCCACCCCTGTCCCCCAAAAAATTACACTTAATAGATAAAACTATTTATTTTAACATCAAAAGTTAATATACATCTTATATTAAAGTGTAAAAAAGGTAAGCTAAGCTCAAGCTACGAGGCTCATACCCCATTTATAAAGGTTTCTTTCCTTTTTAATAATAAAATCATATTTTTTACTTCAATAATAATTGGAACTTTAATTTCAATTTCAGTTTATTCCTGATTTAATATATGAATTGGTCTAGAAATTAACCTTTTAAGAATCATGCCCTTAATAACAAAAAAAAATATTTTTCTCGCAGAAGCGTAATTATTTCATTAATTTCTTCCCAATTATGTCCCCAATAATTCTGATACTTGGTTCCCAGAAGTAATAAAAGGTTTAAATTGAATAAATAACCTTATCTTATTAACATGACAAAAACTAGCCCCAATAATTTCAATTATATATAATTTAAGAATAATAATTTTCAACATTCGTAATTATTACTTCTTCTATCGTAAGAGGAATTTAACGGTTAAATCAAACAAGATTACGAAAAATTATAGCATATTCTTCAATTAACCATATCGGTTGAATGCTGGCAGGAATATTAAATTCCAAATTAATTTGATTAGTATATTTCATTATTAAATTTTTTTTTTTTACTTTAAATATTGTTATTTTTTATAAAATTGAACTTATCAACTTAAACCAACTTTTTAGTTCATTAAATGCGAACAAATTAATTAAATTATTCTTTATTTTAAATTTCTTATCTTTAGGGGGCTTACCCTCAGTTTTAGGATTTTTACCGAAATGAATTGTAATTGACAATTTGATTTTAAGCCAAATATATACTTTGAGGGTAATTTTAATTATTACAATCTTAATTACTTTATACTTTTATATACGATTAACATTCTCATGTCTCACAATTTTAATAGTAGAAAACTTGATTAAGCACAAAATTCAATAATTTTGTCTTTTTGTTTTTAAATGTGTTTACTCCACTTAGCTTATGCCTTTGTACTAGGATCTTAAATATCTTATAAGGATTTTAGTTAAGTTAAATTATCAACCTTCAAAGTTGATATTATATTTGATCTAAGCCTTAAAAATTATATACCTTTATATTTGCAATTTAATATCATACTTACATATACATATAAGGCTTGGTAAAAGAATATTAATATTAATAAATAAATTTACAATTTATCGCCCGAACTCAGTCATTTTACTGAATAAATGGTTGTTTTCAACAAATCATTAAGATATTGGAACATTATATTTTATTTTTGAGATTTGAGCTGGAATAGTTGGTACCTCTCTTAGAGTACTAGTACTTACAGAATTAGGAAATCCCGGAACTTTAATTGGAAATGATCAAATTTACAATGTTATCGTAGCTGCTCATGCATTTATCATAATTTTTTTATAGTAATACCAATTATAATTGGTGGATTTGGAAACTGATTAGTTCCCTTAATAATTGGTGCTCCATATATAGCATATCCCCGAATAAATTATATAAGTTTTTGAGGTGCAGGTACAGGATGAACGGTTTATCCCCTTCTTTCATCTAATATCGCACATGGTGGATCTTCAGTAGACTTAACTATTTTTAGTTTACATTTAGCTGGTATATCTTCAATTATTTTAGGAGCAATTAATTTTATTAATACAGTAATTAATATACGACCTAAAGATATGACATTAGACCGTATACCTTTATTTGTTTGAGTAGTTGTTAGTAGTTATTACAGCAATTCTTCTATTATTATCTCTACCAGTTTTAGACCAGGAGATGGTGACAGAAAATGGTCTCCCATTTTCTCCTGCATGCCTTTTTATGAATTGATAACTAACCCTAAAATATAAAAGATAGAGGGGTTACGAGCCCTTGCGCGCTTGCACGTCGTAAAGAAAATGGCTTCTCTTTGTGTAACGAATTTTAGTATTATTCCGTGACATTATATTGCATGCATTTATAATAAAACGTAGTTGGAACAAATTTAAGCTATAATCATCGATGGCATGCAATTCGCAACAGCCGACGGGCTCAAATAGCACCTCTCGTATGACCAAGGGTGGGAAATATTAGGAAAATGTTGTGAAAATTCAATACGACTTTTCCATGATTTTTAAACTGCATGCCATTTGAACAATACTTGATTTTTATAATTTATTGACGTTAGCAAATTTGGCATGCACAACAGGAAATTGTAAAAAACGCTGTTGTAACTTCCGTGACTTTATTCTGCATGCCATTCAATATTTCATTAAAAAACATTATTTTAAGTTGATAAAAAAATGGCATGCGTATTATACAAGCCTGGCATAAAAAACTTGTGCAAAAATAAAATTAAAAAAATTTTTTCAACAAATTTAAAAATAAGGAACATTTCCCTGTTTTTTTTTGCATGCCTTTTTGTACATTGTCTGTAAATATTATTTTGAACTTCAATAACAAATGGCATGCATGTTTATTGATGAAAAATTACTTAAATAAACAAAAAAGCCGCTGCTAACACATTGGTACGTGGCTTTCTTCCAAAAACTTTTTATTTGCAAAACTGTACACTTGTATTAAAACGGAAGATGAATCAGTGTGTAATAATACTGATTCATCTTCCGTAGTTTCTCCAATGTCGGATTCACAATCACTGTCATCGTCATCAGTTTCATCCTCGAAATCTTCAAAATTAGTTGTTCTTACTAATTCATTATCCGTATCTGTTTCTTCTGGATCTATCAAAATTAAATAAACATTTGATTTTCAATTATCAATTTGAACAATTTTATCAATGGGAGAAATACCTCAAGTTCTCTAGCACGGCTCGCGAGTCCTAAATTCTATTATTTTCAACTCACGGAATTTTTCTACGAATATTTTCATACCATCAGCGCGAGTTGAAAACAACAGAATTTAGCGCTCGCGCGCCGCGCTAGGAGAGTTGACGTATTTTCCCCCTATTTGTTATGAAAGTATGAATAAAAAAATGAAATACCTTCAGTTATTTCTTGAATATTTGAAGGTACGTCCTCGCCCTCGAACCACTGGAAGGAATACATGTCATCTTCGAGTTTCCAGCCGAATTCCAGAATATTTAGAGTTTCATTGGGCACTGGAGAAAAGGTATTTTTCCACATGTGTCCAATGTATGAAGCTCGAAGTAATTGTTGCTTGAGTTCACGCTTACAAGGTGGTAATGTGCAAGCGTCAAAGTCTTTTAATTTTTGTTTGAACTCGTCCGTGGGCTCGATGTTAGTAGATATGTCGAGGAGAATATTTTTAATCGACATTCGAGCAATTTTTCACCCCATTTTTTACTGTAGCGTACATTTTGCAGACAAAATCTTCGAGCGTGTCAAAAGCATTTTCATAATTGCCGTTTCGTGGATCTTGTAAAGCTGTAAATGCTTTTTGATATTGTTCATTTTCTGAGTACAGCGCCCACGGTTTTCTTTTCCCCTTTTGATGAAAAGCTGGGTCGTAATCACATCCCGTTAATGCGTGGAACGCTGGTAAACTAGATCATTTGACGCTTCCCAATGTGTCATAAATTTTATTAATATTTATGTACCGCCGATTGTTGCCCGTACCATACAACATCCAAATCGTGAGGGGCGCTGACAATTGAGATCGATAACGCCCAGTAACCAAAGACCAATTTATTGACAAATTCAAGTAATCAAATGTCTTCGAGTAAGTGGAAACTTTCCATTTGTTGTCGAGTAAATTTTATTGATGAAAACATTTGAATTTTGAAGTTGAGGGAAATTTTTTAAGATTTTTCAATATTGAAAGTAACACTGGTCAAAATAAGAAAAATTTATAATATAAAGATCAGTATAGCATATCAGTGAGAATACGTCAAGGTATTTGTTTGTAACATAAATTCCTACTGTTTTTTACTCATCCTGTAGAGTTTGAAAATATTCTTGTGTAAAAGTTAATCCCAATCATCAAATATATTTTCAATTATATATTTTTAAATATTGTGAGAAAAAGAGTATTGAACGTGAAAAGTGTTATAGGTATAATTTTGACCAGTGTAGCTCTTAATTCATATCAATTTGTAATAAAATGATGTCTTCTCCAAATAGGATATTCGACACCTACGATTTCTAAGGAGAGACAATTACAGCATTTCCCCAGTAGTCGTTCGAGGTATGTTAATTTTTACGTATCAGTTTTCTTTGGATAATTATGAATATTACATTACATTCCCTTAGATATTATGTCTTCCACTGCTATATTTAACAATACCGAGTCCATCACCGCCTCACTATACTCCAAAGTTTATTCCAAATTTTATTTTTCCTTTTGATTTTTTCATCATTTTAACCATTATTATTTTTTGTCTGGTTGTTTCATGACCTTTCTAATTGGCCTTCCTTTCAAACAGTTTATTTAGTGTTTGAAAATGATATTCATGGCTAATTTACAAATTCAATACTGATATTGAGCTTTTCACTAATACACTTACGAGACTTTTTGAAATCATACTTGATAAAGCTTCAAAAGTGCTCAAAAAGTGAAAAAGAATTTAAGGATAGGGGTGGTAGCGGACAAGGTTGATACGTTCAGTTGAATAGAAAAATGTTTATGAGAGGATATAATATATGCTATTCATGAAAAAGACAAAATTTGAACGTGCATACTTTTGGTTTTGTTATAATAAATTGTTGATATTTTTTAAATTCTATTATTACCAAATTTTGACGGCAAATGTACCAAATTTATCGACTACGACCCATAAATGTCCTTATTTTCCACTTTTTAGTGTACTTATACTATTTTTATATAGGGTGATTTTGAAAAAAAATTTTATGAAATTTGCTTCCAACACTATTTGTCTTGTTGTTATTATTAATGTTTTCATCATTTATTGTTTAGTCTTTTCCTCCTTATGTCAATTATTTGAATTGATATACTCATTTTGTGCCTCCTTCTACTTATTTCAATAATTGTTTGTGGAGTATTTGAGTTCCATGTTCCGTTTTTTTATAATATAGGCATTTCTGTTTTGCGCATATATTGCGAGAACGATTTGAAAACAAAAAAATTATCATAGACAAACATGTAGAAGAATTATTTAACATGCCAGTAATTACTAAGGAATCAGCTCCTTTTTTAAGAAATTTAACTGACACGTTCAAACAACTAATTACTTCACTCAAAGCTCTAGGTGAACCAACTGATTCGTGGGATCGCCTATTAATTCAACTATTAAAAATTAACGTTGGCATGAACATTTACATTTACAAAATAAAAGAGAACCTCCACCATTGTCAGAATTTCTCGACTTTTTAGTAAATCGTTGTGAATATTTAGAAAACTGATAATCAGCAAACCATGTTAAAATCTAACTATTATAATCACACGCACAAAAATGCAAATAACAGTATAATTCTAAATATCCCTCACGGGGTGAAGGTCAAACAATCACATGTGCCGTCACGCAGGCGCAATGCGCTTATTGCAAAGATCAAGATCATTACATTTATTCATGTAAAAAATTCCTTAAGTTACCAAGTTCAACGCGACAAAACGAGGTAATTAAACTAAAATTATGCTTTAATTGTCTCAGAGGTGATCATAGGTCAGATTCTTGCACTCGTGGAACCTGCAAGGTTTGTCAAAAGAAACATAACACACTAATTCATCGAGACAATATTCAACATCATGATACACAAAACCAACTAGCTAAACATGACAACATTCAAACACAAAATCACAGCAATCCTTCATTAGCCACAAACACACATTTGGCAATTGAAAATAAACAAAACACAGACGAACCTCAAGAAACTATCCAACTCTCATCAATCACACATCATCTAAATAATAAAAAACAAAATGTTCTTCTTAGCACAGCGGCTGTATTCCTCAAAGACAAATCAGGCAATTTAATCAAAGCACGTGCATTGTTAGACTCGGGCTCTCAATCAAATCTAATAACCTCTGACCTTGCGCGAAAATTAAATATCGGTACTACCAAAATAAACTTACCAGTGATCGGTGTTAATCAGGTTACTACTAATATCACAGAGCAATTAAATATTGATATAATTTCAAGAGAAAACAATTCTTTTCAACAAAATGTTACATTTTTAGTTATAAACCAAATAGCGGGTAATATTCCAAACTTCAAAATCGATTGTCAACATTTAAATATTCCGAAACGAAACACATTACTCTTGCGGATCCTGAATTCGATAAATCCGCCAAACTGGATATTCTCTTAGGCGCAGGTGTCTTTTGGGATATTTTAGCGGATGGGCAATTTAAGCTCGGCGACGGTAAACCGATACTTCAGAAAACATTATTTGGATGGGTCATATCGGGACCCATATATCAAAATTATTCAATTCAAAATAACGGTAGTAATACCATATCATGTAATTTAATCACAACTACGCTTGAAAACGCAATTGAGAAATTTTGGAAAATCGAGGAATACCACGACGATAACAAAACCAAACGGACGATTGAAGAAAAACAATGCGAAGAACATTTCCTAAAAACAATTCAGCGGACCGAAACTGGCAGATTTTGTGCGACGTTGCCAGTTCGCGAAGGTGTAGGCGATTTGGGGAATTCGAAGATGAATGCGATTAAAAGGTTTCACAAATTAGAAAGTAAACTGATCAATGACACAGTCATACGTCAACAATATTCGGAGTTCATGAGGGAATATGAAAAACTCGGGCACATGACCAAGGTGCCGACGTGGGCAATGGAAGTGGATGGAAAGGGAGTTTTTTACCTACCACATCATGGTGTCGTGAAGGATAGTGCAACCACTAAACTACGAGTGGTGTTCGATGCATCCGCCAAAACAGGAAACGGTATTTCGTTGAATAATACGCTCATGGTGGGTCCTACAATACAGGAAGATCTTTTTGCTATCATCATTCGTTTTAGACAACACAATGTAGCAATGGTAGCGGACATAGAGAAGATGTACCGACAGGTGGAAATTGTAGAAGAGCAACGTGATTTACAGCGAATTATGTGGCGTTCGGATCCAAACCTGCCTCTAGAAGTCTACAGATTAAACACCGTAACATACGGCACAGCTCCAGCTTCATTCATTGCTATATGATGCTTGCACCAACTCGCTTTAGAAAACAGTAAAAAGTACCCAGTAGCATCACAAGTAATAACTCGCGATTTTCATGTTGATGACCTCATCACTGGTACAGACACCATTGAAAATGCACAAATTTTGAGGCAAAACATCACCAACATTTTAGAAAGTGGATCCTTTCCTCTTCGGAAGTGGAAAACTAACAAACCAAACATTTTCAACGATATTAACAACATTTCAGATCTACCAGATCATTATCTATCAACCGATGACCAATCAAAAACTTTAGGGCTTGTCTAGAACTCTCAATCAGACACGCTACATTTCAGCACAGATTCAATACAAATTGAAAATAACAATTTCACAAAACGCGAAATACTCTCCGTAATTGCTCAGTTATTCGATCCATTGGGCTTGGTCGGTCCAGTAATTGTTAAAACCAAAGTTATCATGCAAAAACTTTGGCAGCACAAAGTAGATTGGGATCAAATTGCTCCTTCACCAATAATTTCAGAGTTTATTCATTTACAAAAGGAATTACCTATTTTGGCTACAATTAAAATTCCTAGACAAATAACAGTTCCCAAAGCCAATGTTATTGAAATTCACACTTTCAGCGATGCATCTACTATCGCGTATGGTGCGTGTTCATACCTACGAACTGTAGATAACTCCGGACAATGCTCTGTACGTTTAATTTGTGCTAAATCAAGAGTAGCACCTTTAAAGGTTGTCACGTTGCCACGCTTGGAGCTAAACGCAGCTTTATTAGCAACGAATCTGACAGCTAAGCTCATGGAGGCTTTTACTTGTCGTATATCTAACATTTTTTATTATACTGATTCAACCATCGTTTTATCGTGGTTAAATACGGAACCCGCACTTTTAAAAACATTTGTAGCAAACCGCGTAGCGGACATACAAGGAAAATCCAAAATCGAAAATTGGCAACATGTAAAATCCGAACATAACGCGGCTGACATCATCTCGAGAGGATCACTACCCAGTCAGCTGCTCGAATGCGACATGTGGTGGAACGGGCCATTCTTTCTAAGCAATCCTAATCAACCGGTCACGAATAATAATTTTTTACCACTCAATGAATTACCAGAGGTAAAAAATTCCGCGTTAACACAAAATTTAATTATAGCTGATAGTACGATATTCGAGAGATATTCTAATTTCGACAAATTAAACAGAATCATAGCGTGGATTTTACGATTTAAAGGTAACACATTACGTGCAAAACATGATAGAATATACGGTACAAAACTCACAGTGCACGAATTAAAACTGGCAAAACAAAGTATTATAAGGGCAACGCAATCAGTGCATTTTACGGAAGAAATAAAATGTTTAATTAAAAATAAACCGCTAAACGCTCATTCAAAATTGTTATCTTTAAACCCATTTTTAGATAGCGATCATTTATTGCGGGTAGGGGGGAGAATTGTCAATTCAAACTTTTCATTTGACAAAAAATTCCCTTACGTCCTACCTCATAATGATCACGTCACGCGCCTTCTAATCGAAAGAGAGCATACATTATTATTACACGCTGGTGCTCAAGCAACTTTGGCCTCTTTCTGAAACAACTTTTGGCTATTGCGGGGTAAACAAATTGTCAAAAAGATTTTGCATCAATGTATAACTTGCTTTCAAGTAAAGCCTCGCTCTTACAATGAAAAAATGGGAAACTTACCTAGCGTACGCTTCGCACAAGCTAGACCGTTTTTAAGCAGTGGCGTCGATTACGCGGGGCCATTTTCGGTCAAGGAAGTTAAGCACAGAAATAGAAAATTTATAAAGGCATATTTGTGTATTTTTATTTGCATGACTACCAAGGCTGTGCATGTAGAGGTAGCAACTGATTTAACTGCAAATTCGTTTCTAAACGTCCTCAAAAGATTTGTTTCACGGCGCGGTCTATGCAGTGATATATATTCTGACAATGGGGGATGTTTCGTTGGAGCAAACAATGATTTGCGATTGTTCCTAAAAACATTAGAACAAGACAATTCATTTTCTACATTTTGTGACACACAAGGAATTCGGTGGCATTTTAACCCTGCGAACAGCCCGCATATGGGTGGTTTGTGGGAATCGGCTGTGAAATCGGCCAAATATCATCTAAAAAGAGTGATGGGTCAAAACTGCTTGTCTTTGGAAGATTTTACCACCCTATGCATTCAGGTGGAGGCCACTCTTAATTCTAGACCTCTCATCCCATTAACCGATGATCCCAACGACCTTTGTCCTTTAACTCCCAGTCACTTTTTAATTGGCGACGTGTTGAAGGCCATACCTCAATCAAACGTTCAGCAAATACCAGTTAACAGGCTATCAACGTATCATGCACTGCAGCAAATGTATCAACATTATTGGCGACGTTGGTCTTCCGAATACGTCTCAACTTTGCAGCAACGTGTAAAGTGGAAAACTGCAAGTAAAGAACTTCTGAATATAGGAGCTCTCGCCTTATTGAAGGATAAGAATTCGCCGCCATTGTGTTGGGCTTTAGCTCGCATTGTTAAGCTGCATCCAGGCAGCGATGGCATCACTAGAGTAGTTACCCTCCGTGCGAAGAATGGAATCCTGAAGAGGGCGGTGTCAGAAATTTGCGTCCTACCCATAGACGTTTAAAAAGTGTTTCTTAGTGATTGACATTTATTTTGACATTTTACTTTTAAGTTATTTGAAAACACATATAAATTTCATAATTTTTTATATTATTTGTCGTTTGAAAGTCGAGCCTTTCAAGGAGGCCGGTATGTTTAACCATTTAATGTATATATTTAAATTATGTTGAGTGCGCTACTGAACTTGGCACATGCGCCTACCTAGAGTAACCGGGCTTGCGCAGAAGAAGACAGACATCAATCATCAAGGAGCCACGAGGCCAACAGCGTTTTTTGTTCAGGCTCACAAAGCATTTGTACAATAAAGTGAAAATCGAAACAAATCGTTTTATTGTGCTTCTCACATTGTATACAGTCCACTTTAAACATTTTCAATCAAGATATCCAACCATGTACAACTGAAAACAATCTACTGCCCGAAGAAAAGAAAAATAAATTAATGGAAGATTTGAGGATTTTCGTCCGATTGCAAGTGAGTAGGGCCAGAAAATATTACAAATCTGATATCGATTGCTTCCAGAAAATGGAACCATACGTTTCTGACGAAATAGAAATGACCAGAGGTTATAATCGTATAATTATAAAAAATGAATCGAACTTCAATTTACGGAAGATATCACCAAGAAGATTCATTCGAATTTTTAGAACCCTGTACCTGGCAGTGAGAAGGCGGGAGTATAATTTTATAATTCGTTTTTATGTTATTTATTATTTAATTTGACGAAGCTCTGTGAAAGATACATAATGCTGACAATTTGAACATTTGAAAATATTTGAAAAATTGTAATACTTTTTATAAATGTACCAATTATCAGTCATTATATTTGATCGACAAGAATATTGTCACTCAGTTATAATCGATATAAATGTAAGTCACGACACCATACTCTTGATGTATATTTAGTATGTTTGAGATAAATGCATAAAAGCAGTAATTGGTTTATCACATATTTATTTATTATACTTATTATTATTTAAAGTTAATATGATAAATTGAGCTCCTGAAAGCTCCGAAACAATGATACAAAGATTATAACGGACACCGATGGGAAATAAAAAACTGTTTAATAGTATTAAATTTACCAAAAGGTGTATAACAGAAAATTTTAAACGTTAAACATATTATTGAGAAACTATATGTACCTAGATAATTAGAAATATAATATTTTTAAACTAAGTAAATATTAATTTTTGTTTTCTGTCCAGTCTGTTCAGACACCACCCTGATATTTCAAGTATATTTAAGGAGTAATCTTCAGCATTTCTAAATTACTAAATAACAGTGTAAGGGACAGTCGCGCGCAACAAAAGTGAGTCGAACATCTGTATTTCAGTTAAAAGTGTCTCTACGTCGTCTCATGTCTTTAGCTACACAACGCTCATTTACACTATAGAGCGGTAACTCTTTCCGAACTTTCGTTGTGCAGTCGATGAAAATATTCGTCGGCCGTACATTACCACCTTAATTAGCATGCAGCAAAATACAGTCGGTGAAAATTCATGTCGAAGTATCAGAAAAATCCTCATACCACGTAGAAAAGTGATAATTGAACCGAAAATTCCTTTGATACATTTTGCGAAAATCACCTGAAAATGATTTTACTTAGAATCATTTGTATTAGGTCCAATTATTTTTATTTTATATTATTTTCTTGTTGGCAATAAAATATTCAATATACAACGATTTTATTTTGATCCTTTCCTTCCTTAGTCCTTACATTTTCCCACTATGTATATACTTGATACGTGAAATACAACATGGATGTTGGGAATTTTGGAAGTTTTAAATTTTCTAGGACAATCATGTTGATAAGTGGAATGGGAACATCGGAATATTTTTCAAAAAGAACGTTGTGAGAAGGGGACAGTTATTTATCTTTCGGGATTTGAGGAGGAACAGTTTGAAGATTTCTTCTAAATCCATGTCAAAAATAATTTGATCTGTGGTTTTTCGAATTCCAGTTGTACAACTGAATTATCTGGGAAAAGAACTAGTGATCTCTTAGAGAAATGGTGAATGTAGAAAAACCGGGGTTCAATGGGAGAGAATCGGAATTGTTCGGTTGTAGTTTTGAGATGTTGAGTATGTTGAGAAAGGTAATACTTTATAAAAAAAATTAATTTGTACCTATTTTATCAGTGGCCTCATTTAGTATTTTAGTATAATAAAAATGATATTGTAAAAAAAAGGAGCAAAAGAATATTTTTCGTAACCTTAGCGAGTTGAGAAATGGAAGAATAAATGTTCTAAAAAACTATGTGGATTCTGATTGAAATTAAACAAATATAAAAATACAAACATAGAAAAATAACATAAAAATTAAGAGAGTAGTGGCGGCTTATAGGGTGGTTTCGGGTAGATAATTGAGTAGAAGTTGTTGTATATCAGTTTTTTTTAAAGTAGGGTGAAGAATTGTTCTGGATCTAGAGGATGATCTAATTAATCTAGAGTTATGTAACTTTGCACATCATGCAAGGAATGTACTTTTGCTGTTTGTGGGAGAGTTTCGGCCCATTCTTTATAAAGCAGCTCTCTGAAATTGTTTTTACGTGAAAATGAACCTTCTACATTGCTTTATGGCACCCTCTTCTATTCCTTGCAAACACCAACCCGGAGAAGATGTTTTGGATCGAATAGAGATCACTCTTCCTCTTCGGAATAGCAATGTTAACAGATCTCGTTAGGCTCGCGCAGGCGTATGATCTTAGTTTGATATTAGTTGTTTTCGTCGTCCTCGACCCTAAGACTATAGCGCCCATATGTTCTTCTCTCCTCCTATCCTTCCTAGTTAGAAGTTACTGCCCAAACTGATCTTTTTTTGTTTTTAGATCCCATTTTGTTGTATAGCATCTTCGAATATAAAAAAATGTATTTGAAGAAAAACATGATAGACACTCTCATCCAATTTTTTGAATATCTCACGGAAGCAAGAAGCTTTATGAATTTTTCTAAACTGCGGCCAAACTTTCAGTATTCTTAGTAGAACTGCGTCTCCCTAACAAATAAATAACTAGAATGAGGCGTTTTGTTTGATCTTTGTCCTTGTTTTATTTCAAATATGTTACATAATTTATTATCTAATATTAACAAAATGTTCTATTCTATTTTGTTAACTTCCCTTTTCAACGTTTCTGTCGTTGGTACAGATTCATCTAGTTTATTTAATCCTGTTATTTTCTCTTCTTCATTTTCAATGCCTTTTATATGCCATTTTCAAAACTAGGTATCTACTTGTATTTTAACTTTATTGTCTCCTCAGTAACTTCCCAATTTGTTCTCATTTTTTCTCTTTCATCACACAGGTCTTTTGCATGTTACAACGACGTTAACTTTATCTTCCCCATATCACTTCAATTTTTGCTATCTGTGTAATCAATTTATAATTTTCATTTTATATCCAATTTTTATTCACTTAATTTCTCAAGTTCTACAGCATATACGATACTGTCGGTAAGTTTTTCGTTAGTCTAACCAAATTTCAATTAAACGAAGGTCTATCTTCAAAGTTGACTTGAACGAAATCGCCAATTTTAAAGTCACAGCAAGTTTGCTCCACTTTGGTCCGCGGTGGAATTGTTTAATATAATCAATAGATCATTAATGCGGAAATAACTGTTGTTTGAGTAGTTTTTTGAATTAATAAGAACTGATTGAATGTCTTGACAAGCGTCGATCAACCCTAAGATTTTGAGGAAACCGAACATAGGAAATACAGTGCTGCCATTTAAACTCTATGTTAAATTTGGGTCAGCTATTGAGCACTGCCGACTTTCGACCCTTTCGGACCTTGTTTGTAACTGCAACAGTAGTTAAAAGCAGGTACACCGAAGGTCCGAAAAGGGTCGGGCGTTGGGGGACTACTGGATTCACCAGTAGGGGTAGCTGACCCAAATTCAACATAAAGCTTAAATGGCAGCATGATGTTTCCTATGTTCTGTTTCCTCAAAATCTTACAGTAAACTATTCGTTGTCTATTTCAATGAAATGATTACTTACACTTTTTTTCCATTCTTCTGAGTTAATCTTAGAAAACTCAAATTCAACCAATTTCAATTGAGAAACAGGTTTTTCATCCCATGTTATAGAGTGAAAATCTGGAAAAGAACTTATTTTAAATTTTTTTTCATAGGCTACCACTGAAAAACAATAAATGAATGCAGCAGCTCGTTTAGATCGTCAGAGCACGCCTTCATTGTAATGGCGACGATGGCGGGGTGTAAAACAGGGCGTGCCTTTAATGGTGCAGGGCAGAGGGAGCAAATACTTCTAAGTACGGCCATGATGAAATTTTTGAAGATGTCTTCCGGATCGGAGGTCTATACCGCGTAGGCTATACGTACGTAAATGTTTTGGTTGGAGTTTTAGCTTTGCCCAAGAAATTTTTTAATAAAACACTTTAAAGAATTTCGACAGTTAATAATAGATAATACCTAGTACCTAATAATAAAATGGCTTATCTTGGCTCTACCAGCACACAATTTGTACCCATTAAAATATATAAGGTAAGCGACACAAACTAATGGCCACATCAACAGGTGACTGTTGACTGAAAAAAATAAAGTAGTTGAAAATGATAGTTAAATTATTAACAATCAATACGCCCTGCAATTTTACAGAAAAAATATTGTGAAATTGATTTTCAGTCTTTTTTTACTTTTTTTGCACATTGGCCTTATCAAGGCTAGAGGTTCTAAATAAGGCCGATAATAAAAAGCACGTTTGGTGTTTATTTAAGTTGAAAAATAAAATAAAACTGATTGCAAATAAAAGTTCAATTAATTCTACCTGTATTTTGAAAATCAAACAATATAATTTTGAATCATGTCAAACGAAATTTTCGGTGGGTTTGAATTGTATTAATTCTTGCAACTAACCTCACCTAACCTATAAATTTCAACTTCACCTAAGTATAACCTAATCTATAAAATTTATTGTCATTCATATTCTAACCAATAAATATTCAGCTACATTCATAATAGAGCTAGCTATATAATTTATTTAAATTATTCAGGTCTTTTTTATCATTTATAGCTTTTTCGTTCTTATGAATTTGCACTATTTCTAAAAATTCCTTTTTTGTGTATTAGATTCCGTTTCAAGAATTTTCTTGATACTGTGATGTCTGTCCTATGTAGACAGCGTCCAAATTAGTACAAGTCACTTGATATATAATATTATTTCTTTTGGTTTTTGGTGTTTTAGATTTCGATTAAGTGAAATAAGTATTTGCATGAAGTAATTCGTTCTTTAAGACTTGTACCTACTAATATCATATTTATTGAAATATAGATAATTGTGGGGAGAGTCCTCATACTTATGGTTAGGATGTAGGTAGATCTGTCAGCCACACTCTGTTCTTATGTTATTGTCAATTTTATATAATGTGACATGAAAAAAATTGATTTTATTTTTTTATTCGATTTCGATTGTGATTTGAAATTTTTTATGATAAGAATTTCATTTATTTTCAATTTGATTCTTTGGTACAACAGTAATGCAATCATGTATATATCGGAAAAATAATGAAATATCTATATGAAGTTTGCTTAGGACAGTTTTTACCAATTGTGCTATAACACTTGAAATGTAAGCCCCCATAGCACAACCATTAATTTGTTTGTATATTTCATTTTCATATTTGAAATATGTGGTTGTAAGTGTGAGTTCTATAGCTTCTATAAATTCTTTTTGAGTTATTTCTGTATATTCTTTAATGCTGTCCCATTTTTTTATTAATATATCTTTCAAAATAGAAATAGGAATATTTGTTTATGAAGAAACCATATCTAACGAAATAAATACATATTCATTAGGAATTTTTATAATTTTAATTTCCTCTTTGGAATCCCATGTGCTTTCGATATGGTATTTTATATACCTATTTATATTTTTTTCAATATATTATTAAAATAATTAGATAATGAGGTAAGAGGAATTTGAATACTTGAAAAAATCGGTCGAAGGGGAATGTCAGGCTTGTGCAGCTTTGGTAAACCATATATTTCAGGGGGAAGGCTTTGTGAATTTTCATTTTTTTTTGCACCTGATGGCGAAATAAAAAGTTGTTTTTCCATTTTATATGGTATAATTTTGATTTAAAAATATAGAGAATAGAAATTGAATTTAAAATGTAGAAATTTCAAATAATTATAAATGGTTTATAGTTTATCAAAGCTGCACAAGCCTAACATTCCCCTTTGACCGATTGTTCCAAGTAAACAAACTCCACTCCCGCCATTATCTAATTATTTGAAAGATATTTTGAAAAAAATTTATATCAAAACAAATACTACCTATATAGGTACAAAGAACAGTGAGAAAATGTAAGGACTAAGAAAGGAAAGGATCAAAATAAAGTCGATGTATATTAAATATTTTATTGCCAACAAGAAAATAATATAAAATAAACACAATTGGACATACTTAATTTAAATTATTCTAAGAATAATCATTATCAGGTGATTTTCTTTTAATTATCACTTTTCTACGTGGTAGGTATGACGATTTTTCTAGTACTACGACATGTATTTTCACGACTGTATTTTACTGCATGCTAATTAAATTATAGGTACTCTTTTATCATTATTTCAGAGCTTTAAGAAACTTAATATCCTAAGTATCATATTAACTTTAAATAATAATATAATAAATAAATAAATATGTAATAAATCGAATACGGTTTTTATGTTTTGATCTTATATATATACTAAATAAGTACCAAATATAATGTTGATTGATAATTGATAAATTTATAAAAAGTACCCATTAAAATCTTTTAATTATTCAAATAAGACAAAATAATAACTGCGTCAAATTGAATAATAAATGACATTAAAACGAATTAAACAATTATACTCCCGCCTTGTCCCTCCAAAGAACAGAGTTCTAAAAATTCGAATGAATCTTCTTGGTGATATCTGCCGTAAATTGAAGTTCGATTCATTTTTTATAATTATACGATTATAATCTCTGGTCATTTCTATTTCAAAATAAGTTTTCGTCAGAAACGTATGGTTCCATTTTCTGGAACCAATCGATATTAGATTTGTAATATTTTCTGGCCCTACTCACTTGCATTCGGACGAAAATCCTCAGATCTTCCATTATTTTATTTTTCTTTTCTTCGGGCAGTAGATTGTTTTCAGTTGTACATATCGGTGAAGAATCGGACTTCTGATGATGCTGGTCATCGTCGCTATACGGATACAAATTCGTTTTACGGAAAGTACAATTAAAAAAATGTGTTGAAACCTATCGATTACATGCAGTTAGTAACAAAATTTCAATTCCAGGAACATGGAAAAATATGTAGTAAAAAACAGAAAAAATCGAAACATGGAACTCAAATACTCGACAACCAATTATTGAAATATTTAGGAGGCAGAAAATGAGTATATCAATTCAAATAATTGACATAAGGGGGAAAAACTGAACAATAAATGATGAAAACATTAATAATAACAACAAGACAAATAGTGCGGGATGCAGATTTAGTAAAATTCAACAGGATAGTGTGATAGTGAAAAATTAGGACAGTATATAGGTCGCGGTGGATGAAGTTGGTACGTTTGCCGTCAGAATTTGGTAATAATAGAATTTTAAAAAAATATCAACAATTTATTATAACAAAACCAAAAGTATGCACGTTCAAATTTTGTCTTGCTCCAGAATAGTACATTTTATATCCTCTCATATACCATCCAATCTTTTGGCTTTGTTATAATAAATTTTTCTATTAAACTGAATTATTACCACCTTTAGACGGCATACGTACCAACCTTGTCATCCTCTATCATTACGTTATTTTTCACTTTTTAGAGCACTTTTGAAGCTTTATCAAGTATGATTTCAAAAAGTCTCGTAAGTGTATTAGTGAAAAGCTCAATATCAGTATTGAATTTGTAAATTAGCCATGAATATCATTTTCAAACACTAAATAAACTGTTTGAAAGGAAGGCCAATTAGAAAGGTCATGAAACAACCAGACAAAAAATAATAATGGTTAAAATGATGAAAAAATCAAAAGGAAAAATAAAATTTGGAATAAACTTTGGAGTATAGTGAGGCGGTGATGGACTCGGTATTGTTAAATATAGCAGTGGAAGACATAATATCTAAGGGAATGTAATGTAATATTCATAATTATCCAAAGAAAACTGATACGTAAAAATTAACATACCTCGAACGACTACTGGGGAAATGCTGTAATTGTCTCTCCTTAGAAATCGTAGGTGTCGAATATCCTATTTGGAGAAGACATCATTTTATTACAAATTGATATGAATTAAGAGCTACACTGGTCAAAATTATACCTATAACACTTTTCACGTTCAATACTCTTTTTCTCACAATATTTAAAAATATATAATTGAAAATATATTTGATGATTGGGATTAACTTTTACACAAGAATATTTTCAAACTCTACAGGATGAGTAAAAAACAGTAGGAATTTATGTTACAAACAAATACCTTGACGTATTCTCACTGATATGCTATACTGATCTTTATATTATAAATTTTTCTTATTTTGACCAGTGTTACTTTCAATATTGAAAAATCTTAAAAAATTTCCCTCAACTTCAAAATTCAAATGTTTTCATCAATAAAATTTACTCGACAACAAATGGAAAGTTTCCACTTACTCGAAGACATTTGATTACTTGAATTAGTCAATAAATTGGGGTGGTTGTGAGAAAGACCGGAAGAATCTTGATCCGTATTTTGGTTACTGGGCGTTATCGATATCATCATATACTGCTTATTAGGTTCCACTTTGAGAACAGTAACAGGAATTTGTCTTTCAATTACTTTTTCATTCGAAGTCGTCGAAATTTTAGTCTTTTTTGATATCTGATTATTATCCGGACTCCTCTTCCTCTTAAGATAAATTCCCTGAAATTAAAAGGGAAAAATAATAAGAAAATACAAACTAAATTTTTTACATAATGGTGGAAATTTATATTTTATGATCAAGGTAACTGTCGGATAATTGAGCAACATATTTCTTCAATACTTAGTTCAATTTGACAGGATTTTGAAAATAAAGAAAATATAGTGTTAAGTCACTGAAGCAAATTTTTAGTGTTGATCTGAAATTATGGATATCAATAATAATTTTCCAATAAAATAAAAGAAGTAGGTACCCAAGTTTTTTATGAAAAGTCATTAAATAGTAACACGCTGTAGGATATACATGTTTTTTTTCTAGATAAGACATTATACTTATTGAAATATATTATGAAATATTTAAAGATAGAGTTAAAACTACTTATTTCAAGAATAAATCATTTACGCAATAAAACAATTTTTATTTCTGACCTTGCAACGATCGTAACTATGTGAAGGAGTTTCAGAACCATTTATTGGAAGCCTTTCATAATTTCGAAATACTTCTTGAGTTCTACATTGTTGAACTGATGACGATGCACAGGGACTTCCATCCATTAAGGAGATTTCAGTATTATTGGTGTACGAATTTGTTTTACCGGTTGATTTTTGCTGTTGGTAACCGAGCGTTGTAGTTTTAGAGGCGATTCGATTAATGACGGATTCTATTAGTTCTTTAGATGGTTTTCTAATTTTTGGTAGTACTACAGGGATCGTTATCTTTTCAGAATATTCAAGATCGTTTTTGATTTCTCTTTGAGTACTGTCGGTAAGTTTTATTTTTGTAGGAAATTCTTTTTCTGATGATGAATTATTTATAGCATAAAAATTTGACGATGATTTTTGAGGGCCTGACTGGGAAAAGTCGCTTTTTATATTCGTATCTTCAAGTTCCGTTGTAATATTTTTCGAATATTGCTCATAATTAAGTCTCGAATTGGATAATATGTCGCACACAGTTGTTTTGTCTTTGTAACTAGCTTGTTTTGATATAGAGTCTAATTCCACATTTCTTGAATCTAGAAAATTACAAAAGAAAATCAAAACTAATGTTAACAATACGGTAGAACGAATTGATAATTTTAAGTTTAAATTTTGGAAAAATTGCATAAATTTCGAGAAGTAGATACTGTTTACACTACTTTTATACCAACACTCACAATTACTATGATTGACTGTAAACTGGTTGACCTACAGTCTCTGAAGACGATAACTTATGGAAAAGCGCGTCGTACAGTGAGTGTTGTGAGTGTTGGTGTAGTGGTAGTGTGAGTAGTGAGTTTGGTATGAATATCATCAACAGTTGCAAAAATTTCAGCTCAATTTTGAGAATTATATGCATTTATGAGAATTATGTATACCCACATTACAACTGAATAAAACTTACCAAAATGCTGTATATCAGCTAAGGCAGCAAGCGGATTGATATTGGTTACTTCCTGTTTATGACAAACTTCTTGGAGTTTTTCTACAACATTTTTTTGCGAAGGAAGATATTTTTTCGTCAAATTTCTTGGACAAATTTTGTTATATCGTCTGACTGGAATTTCGTAGTTAATCTCTTCTATTGGACAAGTTTGTTTTTCTTTAATTCTTTTGTATAAAACCAACTTCTCCGATATTTTTTTAGATTTACCATTGAATTCACTTGAATTAATATCTTCTTGATTGAATCTCGCACCCGGAATATCCAGTTGTACCTGATATTCACAAATTCTTTGTATCTCCCTAGTGGAATCTATATTATATAATAAATTCGTGACAGGCTCATTGGAAAATTTTAAAAATGGACTCAGCATATCAATAATGGTATCCGAAGACTCGGCGACCGTGAATCCTTTCCACCTGAGTCCCTTGTCTTTTCCACTCACTTCATCACCTCTTTCACTGCAAGATCTATTTACTTCGAGCTCTAAATCCATAAGAGAATTTAGAAACTCGTTTTCTTCCGCAGTTAATGTCATTGTTATTGATGATGGATTACCTAGGCAAACGAAATTCGAATTGAAATTTGTCAGATGTGGTTCATTTGTTGATCTAATATTTTAATGAAGTGAACTCATAGAAAGTGAATAACTATACAGTATGACACAATTATATACAAATACACACTATATAGACAATAAAAATAAAATAAAATTATTGATATTTAAAATAATTCAAAATGAAATAGAAAAATTAGAAATAAAGCTAAAAATTGACGTAATATATTGACAGAATAATCACGAATTGAACTTAAATTGAAACCTTGTACATCTCCAAATTAGAACATTGAATATATTAAGAAAGGTTCGAAACAGAAGTGTTTGGAGAAAAAAAAGTAGTTTGAGTTGAGTTTAGACTATTCCGAGTTGAGATTAGACTATTCTATAAATATTGCAATAATTGAATTATGAAAAATTCCGAAAAAGTGTCTTTAGATTCATCGACAATACATTATGAATATGAGAATTTGTGTGAATGAGTAATTCCAAATAAAAGAAGGATTCATATTAAAATATTGATGAGAAGAAAAAATATTTCAAGATCTTCATAGCTATTGAATATTGTTTATTGTTGGAAATAACAATGGAGTGAATGGACAAGTCGCAAAAATTTTTAACTAATCTCACTTAATTAGAATTCAATTCCAAAGATGTAAAGCTATGCCCAAGGAGATGATTGGCTTACCTTATATTTTCTTAATACGGATGTTTCGTTTTCCTTGAACGTAAAGCTTTTCACATGCAAACAAAATTTATATAAATATATACGTTTTAGCTTTAAAAATTTCAAGTTAATTTAAAAAACCAATAAACACTGAAATATCCACTGATACTTGATCAAGTAACTTGAACAACTAAAACTAATGTTGCTCAAAATATATTTTTATACTAGTGAGGTAAGAGCAGGTAATTGAAAGCAAAAGGATTATATATTCACAATTTATTCTTTACTTTTATTACAAATATCTGCAATCTATACCTACATAGTTAATACCAACCGTCATTAAAAATCAATTATGAAACAGAGAGATCAAGTTTTGTAAATATTTATTATATAAACCGGCTACCCGTTAAATGAATCATACTTACCCCATTTTACCTTCTTGTTGTCAGATAGGTAAATTGATAACATTATTGGTATTCAAATTTAATAGTTTCTCTTTTTGGTGGCAAATGGCATTATTGGGTTTTGAAGTGGTTTTTCTTATAAGTACCTTATAGTACTTGGGCTGTATAATTTTGTTGAATTCATTTTTTCAAAACCTGAAATATGTGCATGATTAGGTTATTTAAACCAGTTTTCTTATTAATGCATTGATCATTTTGAGAAATATACGTCTCCATCGTCAAAATTTTGATAGGTTCATAATTAATGGAAACACTTTCATAGAGAACGTGGAAGGCGAGCTTATAGTGCTTTAATATCGATAATATTCAAAATCATTCGTAGCGACTTGAACTAACTTTCTATTGAACTAATTTGAATTTCAAAGAAACTGTGATGGCTAACGAAATTCAGAAATACTCTTACGAACTGAAATGAACTCAGATTGAGGACAAGGTTCATAGAAATAAGATTATAATTTTACAAAATATAATTAATTAAGAATTAGTTTTCCTATATTTACGTGAATTTACGTGAAAAAAACAATGTGTATATTCGAACAAAGCTCCAGTGTCTTTTCTTTTCCCATAAATTGTAACGTTGCCAAGTTGGAGCCAAAAATATGAAGATTTGACGAAAATTGGTGCACTATAAATGCTGTCTAGTAAACGTTATTAGTGAGAATTAATTAAACTTGTTTGGTAAGTACAAGGGTAAAAGATGGCTGAAATGTCTGAATAGAGTAGAAGTTTCGTTTGGGGTTCGAGATGTTTCTTAGATAAACATTAATTCAGGAGATTTCAATTAGCAAAAGCTCCATTTTTTTAAATGGAACATCCAGTATATTATTTTACCATCTTATAAAATTACTTGATCCCTTCAAATTATGTTTAATACTGTAAACTCTAAAATTGGCCGTTTTTAAGAAAATTGCATTTTTAGTTTATGATTTAAAAATATTCATTCGCCTTTTTAACAAGTAAACACTGAATGTGATGTTTAAAATATTTCTAGTTTTTGTGACAAAATCAAACCAGTAATTTCACAGCACCTTTAAAAATTGTAATAAAATAAATAGTTTCTGTATTCGCTGTATACGGTAAGGATGCATTTTGTTCTTAGATATACTTTTTTGGACGACAATACGACTTATGTCGATTTGTTTTGTTATTTCCCTAGTCTAGATATGAAGATCTTCCGCAACTTTCAACATTATGGTCATATCGTTGTCCTATGCTATGGAATTCTTCAAACTTTCGCTTTTTTCGTAAGCTGCACCACCAGTTTAGGTAAATTGTTGAAGTAAATTCTCTAATGTCTCCTTTCGTGGCTGTCTTTGATGGTAAACAAATATACAGGGTGTCCTATTTAAAAAAACTTCATGTTTTCACGCTTACGCTGAACACCATGTATACCTCAAAATATTTTAGAAATGTGTATCTGTATTTTTAATTGAATTTTTTTTGTATATTTTATGTTAAGTAGATAAGTTATTGCACTTCCACACACTAATGGGCCGCCCGATATGAATATGTTACTAAATGTTCTTGATTTTAGGTCTCTTCTGTTTCAAAATTAGTTTTTTTAATAATTTTCAAAAGATGGATTAAAATTGACGTTTTTGCTTTTTTTTAAGTCTTTATCTTTTTCGTTCTTATGAATGTGAAACCATTTCTAAAAATATTCTTTTTCGTATTGATGATCTTTTAGTCTATTGTCTAAATACTGAGATGTCTGCCTTATGTAGACAGCGTCACAATTAGTACAAGGCACTTGATATATAATATTACTTCTTTTGTTTTTTGGTGTTTTAGATTTTAATTCAATGAAATATATGTATAATGTATTACGTCCTCTATGATTCATAATAATATCATATTTATCAAAATAAATTGATAGTTACTGGGAAAGTCCTTGTAAATATGGTAGGAAAAATGTTTTATGCTTCGTTTCTGTTTTGTTTTTAAATTGATTGTAGTATCTGTTTATCATTTTTTTAAATATGTTGTTAATCATTTTTTCCTGATAACGATTTTCTTTCAATGCAGTGTTTGCTTTTTGAATAGCTAAACATATAAATTCAGGATCTGATAGTTGGATAGATCTATCAGCTAAACTTATTATCGCTAAACTTTTTTGTGACATAGGATGAGACGAATTGAAGTTCAAATATCTTGATAACCAAGTTGGTTTCGATTACCAATCTGTTCTATCTGTTTTTATGTTATTGTTAATTTTATATAATGTGACATCAAGAAAATTGTTTTATTATTTTGCTCGATCTCGATTGCGATAAGAATTGAATTTTTTATTTATGTTCTCAATTTGATTCTTTGGTTCGGCAGTAATACAATGATCCACATATCGGAAAAAGAATGGAATATTTATATCAAGTTTACTTAGAACACTTTCCTCGAGATTTTCCATTATTAATTACGAATTAGATCATTATTCTGTTTTTGATATGAATTCGTAGGTTCTCGGATCTTGTTTAATTTTCTTGTAAGTTGTCTCATCGTTTGATAATTTCTTCATTTTATTACTATAATCTTCTGATTTCATAATAACAGTTTTATTAGATTTATCTGCTTTCAAAATTTTGAGATGACTGTTTTGATTGATAAATTCTTTGGTTTCAGCTATATTTTGGGACTTGCTTGATATTAGTCTGTTGTTGTTTGTTTTTCAATTTATTTTTGAGATTAGTGATAATATTACAAGTATCAGACCTTATTTTATTTTGAATTTCGTTTTTTAGATGACTGGTGCTGCATTCCATATTACATAAGATATTTGTCACTATCTCTAGAAATATTTTGTGCAAAATTGGGACGTAAAGATAAAACTTCTTTCACTTCATCTGGTATGATAGTATCAGTTAAATTTTCGATCCATTTTGATTTTATTTCATTTCTATTCCTAGCAATAGGTTGTTGTTTTGATATTAGGTTATCAATTTTCTCAATATTTCTCTCTTTGCATTTATTAAAAAGTGATTCAGTTCTTTCTCGAATTTTTCCTTGAAATTTCTGGAAAATATTGATAGAAATTACTTCATTTATTTTAATTATTTATTATGTTTTTTAAGTCATTTTCTTATTTTCTTATAAGAGTTATTGATACTGTAATAGATAGTTGTATGATTTGGAAAATAAACTTAGATCAAACTTGTTTTTGATATTCATGCTGCAGACGACTATTCGTAAATTTTATATAGGATAATTTTAAATTTAGAACTGTAGGTATTAATTTATTTTTTTTTTCGCATCTGAGGATCTACACCTCCTTCGTGTACCGTATACAAGGATGTTCGCCATTCAGATGGAGCTGGAACTCTTCCATGAGGCCAAATGACAAAAGCGTCATCAACATACCGTAGCCAACAGCTTGAGTGGAGAGGCGAGGAGGATAGTGCTTTATTTTCAAAATAATTTCTTTGGAATATGGAGGAGGTATTGGACAAACAATGTTTGATGAGCGAATGGTAATCTGGGGCGATGTGGTGACTATTTTCCAAGATAGACAATGTGTCATCGATGAGGATGTTGGTAAATAAGGAAATAATATCAAAGCTGAAAAGAATATCAGTAGGAGAAATATCGGAACCTTTGAGTAAGTCAAGTCAAGAATTTCAACAAGATGTCTGGCCGTGAGTTCGGTGAGGCAATTAAATGCACTAAATTGGGACGCAGTGGAAGATCGGGTTTGTGAATTTTCGGAAGACCGTATATTCGAGGAAGACGGGATTATTTTTCTCGAGGTATGAGTTAGGTTTTGATGTCGTAAAGAAGTTTGGATTTGTTAATACGAATTTCCGTTGTATTTTGCTTTTATGAGGTGGGGTCGTTTATAATGTATTAAAAACATTATTCATCTTATCTAGATAAGGAGAGGTAATGAGGACGACTGTGGAATCGCCCTTGTCGACTGAAAGGACAACAATATCAGGATTGTTATAAATATCTTTGAGAGCCTGTCGCTCCTTGGAGTTCAGGTTGGAAGGAGGAGTTTTTGATGTTCGGAGAACCTTGGCAAATATTTTCCTAATAATTTCGGTTTGGTTGGGAGGAAGTTCAGAGATGACATCCTCTGTTTGGGAAATTATGGTTTTTATTTTTATGGATTTGAGCGTGATAGTGTAAATAATCCTTTGGCAAAAGCTTGTGTTTGACATGTAAGAGATAGGGGTGTCGGAATAGTTGTGGACAAGTTCGTCCATATCGTATTCGTCCAAAACGTATTAACATAGTAATAGCATAGTTCATTTGAGTAATATTTCCGAATTTCGATAGCCACTACATTTTTTTTGAAATTCGAGTTAATTCAATAGAAAGTTAATTCAAGTCACTACGAATGATTTTGAATATTATCGATATTAAAGCACTAGCTCGCCTTCCATCAAAATTTTTGACGATGGAGACGTATATTGCTCAAAATGATCAATGCATTAATAAGAAAACTGGTTTAAATAACCTAATCATGCACATATTTCAGGTTTTGAAAAAATAAATTCAACAAAATATATAATTAGACAGTCGAAGTACTATAAGAGATAGGAAATGGAAAACCCATTCAAAACCTTATAATGCCATTATAGAATTTCGTTAGCCACCACTGTTTCTTTGAAATTCAAATGAATTCAATAGAAAGTTAGTTCAAGTCACTACGAATGATTTTGATTATTATTGATATTAAAACACTATGAATCTGTTAAAATTTTTAAACCTTTTCAAAACCCTATGATGCCAATAACCATCAAAAAGAGAAACTATTGAACTTGAATACCAATCATTTTAACAGTTTTCTTTCCTGACAACAACAAAGAAAAATTACCTACGTTGGTAAAATGGGGTAAGTATGATTCAATTAGCAGGTAGCCGGTTTATATAATAAATATTTACAAAACTTGATCTCTCTGTTTCATAATTGATTTTTAATGACGGTTGGTATCAACTATGTATAGATTGCAGATATTTGTTATAAAAGTGAAGAATAAATTGTCAATATAATCCTTTTGCTTTCAATTACCTGCTCTTACCCCACTCTTACTATAAAAATATGTCTTAGTTGTTCAAATAACTTAATAAAGTATGAGTCGTTATTTTAGTATTTATTAGTTTTTTAAATAACAAATTTTTTAAATTTAAATTATTTTCAAAGCTGAAACAAATATATTCATATATAATTTTTTTGTGCATGTGAAAAGCTTCACATTAAAGGAAAAGGCATCCTGATAAAACATCCATATTAAGCAAATTTATTTTCTATAATTAATAACACTTCTGATTAATTTCGTTAGGAGACAAACATTTGAATGAATATTATCGATAATCTTGTGGGGCATAGCTTTACATCTTTTCAATTGAATTCTAATTAAGTGTCCATTTAGTCTATTCTTATTTCCAACAATAAACAAGTTTGAATAGTTGTAAAGATTTTGAAATCTTTGTTTTTCTCTTCAATATTTCAATATGAATATTTTTACTGTTTGGAATTACTAATTTTTCTCCATTCAATCACAAACATTTCGCCGCTTCTAGATTTTTGATTCAATTTATGTATTTATTGTTAATGTCTATCTAAAGACAATTTTTCGGAATTATGACAAGATTTATGGAATAGTCTAATCTCAACTAAACTCCTTTATTTTCCAAATACTCCTGTTTCAAATCTTTCTTAATATTTCGCTTCATTAAACTTCATATCATTTTTATTATTCAATGTACTAATTTGGAGTTGTACAAGATTTCCATTTCAGTTTAATTCGTGATTATTTTGTCAATATATTGCGTTAAATCTTAACTTTATTTCTGATTTTTCTATTTCATTTTTAATTATTTTAAATATCAATAATTTTATTTATTTTTATTGTCTATATAGTGTGTATTCGTATATAATTGTGTCGTACTGTATAGTTATTCACTTTCTATGAGTTTACTTCATTAAAATATTAGATCAACAAAATTGACTCATTAACTTATCAATCTTATTTCCAAAACTCGAAATGAACCACATTTGACAAATTTCAATTCGAATTTCGTTTGCCTAGGTAATCCATCATCAATAACAATGACATTAACTGCGGAAGAAAACGAGTTTCTAAATTCTCTTATGGATTTAGATGTCGAAGTAAATAGATCTTGTAGTGAAAGAGGTAATGAAGTGAGTGGAAAAGACAAGGGATTCATGTGGGAAGCATTCAAGGTCACCGAGTCTTCGGATACCATCACTGACATGCTCAGGCCTCTTTTAAAATTCTCCAATAAGTCTAAAACAAATTTTTCACAAAATGGAGATTCCACTAGAGAGATACAAAGAATTTATGAATATCATGTTCAACTGTATATTTCGAGTAAATGATTTAATCACGGCAACGTAGACAAATTCATTTATGAAAATGGAAATATTGATTTAAGACTATCAAATCAAAAAAGATAACAGAGAAAGTGGTATTATAGAAGAAAATAAAGAAAAACCAACTAGTCCAAAAGAAGAGAACAACTACGAAATTCCAGTCAGACGATATAAAAAGATTTGTCCAAGAAATTGGACGAAAAAATATCAAAAAATATCAACCTTAGGAGATTCTCATAAACAGGAAGTAATCAATATCAATCCGCTTGTTGCCGTAGCGGCTGTGGAGCATTCTGGTAAGTTTTATTCAGTTTTAATGTGGGTATATATAATTCTCATAAATGCATGTACTTCTCAAAATTGAGTTGAAATTTTTGGAACCGTAGTGTAAGTATTACTTATCGAAATTGATATTATATTATGCTATTATACTGTTAACATGAGATTTAATTTTCTTTTGTAATTTTCTGGATTCAATAAATGTGGAATTAGACTCTATATCAAAACAGGCTATTTATGAAGACAAAACAACTGTGTGCGGCATATTATCCGATTCGGGACTTAATTATGAGCAACATTCGAAAAATATTACAACGGAACTTGAAGAAACGGATAAAAAAAAGTGATTTTTCCCAGTCATGCCCTCAAAAGTCATCGACAAATTTATATGCTATAAATAATTCATCATCAGAAAAAAAATTTCCTACTAAAATAAAAACTTACCGACAGTTCTCAAAGGGATGAAAAATTTATAACACACATAACTGACGTTAAGTACGTAAATAATAGCAACATTGAATATCGAAAGAACATCAACGCACATTATATCGACCTATGCACCAGATGCCGCGAAACCAGCGGAAGAATATATAGCCTTCTGCGACCAATTACAAGACGAACTCAATAACATACCTTCTAAAGACAGAATAATTATCATGGGAGACCTGAACGCAAGAGTGGGAAACGAAATACTAGATAGAGTTAAAGGAAAATTTAATGAAGATGTAGTAAATGACCGAGGTGAAATGCTAATAGAATAATGTGCACACAACGAACTAAGAATTAACAGCACGCTCTACCAACACAAACCTCAACACACATATGCTTGGGCAGATACAAGAGGAAAGAAATCCGTAATAGATTACATAATAATTAATAAAAACACAGCCCTAGAACATACTGGATGTTCGAGTACTATCCTCAGCCAAGATAGGATCAGACCATCAATTAGTGTTAAGCAATATAAGACTACAGAGACCACCTTTGATGAAAATCCAACCAGAATGCATAGAGAAAACTAATATAGAATCACTAGAAATCGAAAGTACAAAAATCCTGTATCAAAATAGACTATTTAGAATTAAAAATAGAAGAAAACGAAATAACACACAACGATGATGTAGAGCAATGCCGAGAAAGAATACCCAACAACATAATAACAGCTTCAAGAGAAGCACTTGGAACAAGAAAGATAAATGTAAATAACAAGGAAAGGCAACAAACCCTGGTTTACAGAAGAGGTAAAAATCATATGCAAAGAAAAAAGAGACGCATACTTGAAATATAGAATCAACAAAATAGCAGAAGAACACGCAAATTATATAGCAACAAGAAACAGGGTGAATGCAAGGATAAAAACCATCAAAGAGGAATATTGGGAAAGATTCACGAAAGACATCGAGCACGATTTTTATCATAGTCAAAAAAGAGTGTGGAAACTATTACGATCAACTAAAAGAAGACTAAATGAATACATAAAGATTAACTCAATAAAAATGGGAGAATGCACAAGATACTATACAATTCAAAGAAAATAATGCTCAAGACAAAACAGAAACAATAGGCTCAAATTGGGTAATAGCAGAAAATCGCGTGAAAAAAGCAATACGTAACTGAAAAATCGAAAAGTACCAGGAGAAAACACGATCATAAACGAACAAATTAAATATGGAGGACCAAAGCTAATAAAGGAAATAACAAAAATTTTCAATAAAATCATTGAAGAAGAAAAGATACCTCTAGAGTGGAATAAAAGTTTGACTACATTAATATTTAAAAAAGGAGATTAGAACAAGTCATAAAACTATAGGGGAATATCACTGCTAGATACAATATCGAAAATTTTCACCAAAATCATAGCCAAAGAACTAAGAGCAACAATCCCAATATGCGAAGAACAGCAAGGTCTTAGAAAGAACAGATCAACGACAGATGCCATCTTTATAATTTGCCAATTAGTGGAAAAGTCAAGAGAATACAACAACCCTATCTTCATGTGTTTCGTGGACCTAACAAAAGCATTCGATAAAATGAGACTCAATGACATAGTATACTTACTTAAAGAAAAAAATGTATCTCCTAAAATAATAAAAATTATTAGAAGAACTCAATTACAACTACTCCACTAAAATAAAAGCTATCTGAAGAAATAAAGGTGAACACAGGTATAAGACAAGGAGACAGCTTAAGTCCATTTCTATTTAACCTGATTATGGACAAAATGACGTAGGTATGCCATAGAAACCAGAGTTGATACAAAGAAAACAAAACAAACACTAAGAACAACTGAGATGAAAACATTAAGATGCATAATAGGAAAGACTAGACAAAACCATATAAGAAACGAAGATATCCGGCAACAATGTAATATTCAGGATATAGTAAGATAGAGAGAAGAAGAAATAGGAATCAACGAGTAACGAGAATGGAGGAGCACAGACTAGCAAAGATCATAAGAGATGGAAAACCCGAAGGGAAAAGATTAAGAGGAAGACCACAAAAAAGATGGCAAGATAGCTGGTCATCAGAATCACAAATAAGATTAAACATCACCCAGTAAACACAAGTCATTGGAATAAGAAAAAGAAGATATAAGAAATTGAGATTGCTTTTTTCTGTTATAATTCTATTTTAATTTCAGGAAATTTATCTGAAGAGGAAGAGGAGTCCGGATAATAATCAGATATCAAAAAAACTGAAACTTCAACAACTTTGAATGAAAAAGTAATTAAAAGACAAATTCATGTTACTCTTCTTAAAGTGGAATCTAATAAGCAGTATATGGTGAGATCGATAACGCCCAGTAACCAAAATACGGATCAAGATTCTTCCGGTCTTTCTCACAACCACTCCAATTTATTGACAAATTCAAGTAATCAAATGTCTTCGAGTAATTGGAAACTTTCCATTTGTTGTCGAGTAAATTTTATTGATGAAAACATTCGAATTTTGAAGTTAAGATTTTTCAATATTGAAAGTAACACTGGTCAAAATAAGAAAAATTTATAATATAAAGATCAGTATAGCATATCAGTGAGAATACGTACTCATCCTGTAGAGTTTGGAAAATATTCTTGTGTAAAAGATAATCTCAATAATTAAAAATATTTTCAATTATATATTTCTAAATATTGTGATAAAAAGAGTATTGAACGTTTGTGTTATAGGTATAATTTTGACCAGTGTAGCTCTTAATTCATATCAAATTGTAATTGAATGATGTCTTCTCCAAATAGGATCTAGTTCATTTTTTTAATACTTTTTTTGTCATAAAACTCATATCACTATTTTCTGGTCTCCCTTCTCCAATAGTGAGTAGAGCCAGAAAATATTACAAATCTGATATCGATTTGCGCGCGTGTCTGTGTGTATCATTTATTGTTTAGTTTTTTTATGTCAATTATTTGATTTAATATACTTATTTTGTGCCTCTTTCTACTTATTTCAATAATTCTTCTGGTTTGTCGACTCTCTCTTTAAGTTTTTGTGTTCCATGTTTCGATTTTTTTTATATTATAGGCATTTCTGTTTAATATTACATATTTTTCCTCGTTCTTGAAATTGAAATTTTGTTACTAAATGCATGCAATCGATAGTTTTTAACAATTTTTTTGTTTATTCTTTCAGTGTGTGTGTGTTTTTGTGTTTAGATTGATGAGGTGCAGGGGAGAACCTTCAAAAGGTACTCGCTTGGATGAACCTTCTACCTGCCAGGCGAATTATGTGGGATTCTTACCGCACTAAACCTTCCCTAACACCTCTGACCCTGCTCCTGGAACGGTGGTTCCTCGGCGGCACTCTTTGTAAATACTACTGCGCCGGGGCGTTCTTATATGATGTTACTGATACTTTTCGTACGTGGTGCGGAGGTCCTTAATGATGGTCTCCGCGTACTCCGCTACCTTGTTCCATGCTACTTGGCTCTTCGGCATGTTCTCCACTATATTTTCTGAACTGATGGTGTGGTCCAGGTTCCTTTCTAGTTCCTCCCGTGTCTCTTCATAAGAGGGGCACTGGAAGAACACGTGCTCCGCATCCTCGGTCGCATCACCGCAATGATGACAGTTTGGGGAGTCACTTCTCTTGAATCTGTGTAGGTATGCCTGGAAGCACCCATGTCCTGTCAAGAGCTGGCTGATGTAGTACCCGACTTCCCCGTGCTGGCGATTGACCCATTTGATGATATCCTCCTCCTACGACATTGACCGCGTCGTGTGATACCGTTCGGTATGCTGACGCCACTCTGATCGATGAGAAAAGCCGGACTGATGACTTTGTCTTGCGGTATGATGTAATCTCCAGCGATTTTGCCCACACTGGTGCTCCATACAGCAGGACGGAGCTGACTACAGTCAGTCTCCGGGTTTGCCTGGGTTTGCCTGGGGCCTCCGATGAAGGGCATCCGTGAAAGCGCGCCCTGGACTGCTGATGCCTTCTTGCTGACGCTAGCTATATGCTCCTTGTATTTTAGTCAGGCATCCAAGACTACTCCAAGGTACCTAATATTGGGACTGGATGTCGTGGTCGCCTACTCTAATGGTGATGGTCTCCATTTTCTTCCGGCTACTCACGAGAAGTGCCTCCGTCTTGTGCTCCGCCAAAGACAGGTCAGCTGAACGCATCCACTGTCTTATCCTCTTGATAGTTGTGGAGAATGCTGCTTGTAGCTCCTCCAGATGTTTCTCCACGAGTACGACCCTGAGACCCTGAGGTACCCCTCCCGTGACCCGATGCACCGCTGGTCCCTGTTCCGTCTCGTAGTGTAGTAGTCGATCGCTAAAGTACGATTTGACCATCCTTTGTAGATAGTAGGGTACGCCCATTTTATCAAGAGCCTCCAAGACTCGATCCCAGCGGGCCGAATTGAACGTGTTCTTGATGTCGAGGGTGACGATGAGACAATACTTTTTGGAAGAAATGGATTCCTTCGCAGTGTTCGTGACGAGTTCCAGTGCGTCGATGGTGGATTTGCCCTTCCTAAATCCGAATTGGAATTCGGAGAGTTGAGGGTCGATATACTGCTGCAATCTGTCAGCCACCATCCCTCCATGTTCTTTCCTTCTGAGTACAGCATGCAGAGTGGACGAAACGATGATGGGTCGTCCTTTTGGGAGAAGAACCAACCATTGCTGCTTCCATCGGGATGGGAATACACCTTGTCGGAGGCAGGCGTTGTACATGTCTATGAATATGTTTGGTCTCGCGGCAATTGAACTCTTGAATGCGATGTTGGGCATGCCGCTTGGACCTGGTGCCTTGCCGTTCTGCAATCTGCTGCAGGCCTTCATGAGTTCTTCCATGTTCACTCCTGGGATATGCATGACCGTTTTGTACGGTCTGCCCCAAGGGTTCCGATCAACTTCCGCGCAGAGTTCCTTCCAGTAATCTCGTTTACTCGAGTTGATGGCGTTTTTAAGGAGGCGCCTCTTCTCTTCATAGTTTCGTCTCAGTTCCTCGGTCGTTTACCGGTCTCTCTTACGGGCCCTCTGGTGTTGCCTTCTTGCCTTGAGGCATTCTCGCCGATGTTGTGCGATGGTCGAGTTCCACTAGTATACTGGTGTTCGGCCGTTACTTGGGCGACACCTTGACGCGTCGCTAGCTGCCTCAATGGCCGCTGCTACCTCCTCTGTGATGCCTTCAGCAGTTGTCGACTGAGGCGTTGCAGATTCCCTCATCACGAGGTTGAAGGTCTCTACGTCCAAGTGTTTGCTATTCCAGCCCACTGTCTGCCTCCTTATACCTCTTCGGCGCCGCCCGTTTCTGGAGTTGATGTTGATTTCCCAGATTATAGCCTGATGGTCGCTATTTGTGAACTCCTCATCCACCTTCCATTCACAGCCCCCTCTCGCGAGGGCGCTGATAATGAACGTCAGGTCGATGATGGAGCTCGCGGCGCCCTCACAAAGTTACTCGTAGTCCCCTCATTCATCAAAATGAGGTTCAGTGTCGAGAAAACTTCTTGTAGGGCTTCCCCTCTCCTGTCCATCTCGCGGCTGCCCCATTTGATGGACCAGGCATTAAAATCTCCGGAGATGGCGGCTGGCTCGTGTCTTCTCACGTCCTCTGCTAAGATGCCGTGGAATTTTCGAACTCTTCGAATGATGCACTCGGTGGCGCATAGCAGATGTATAGGTGAACCCCCTTATCTTGGCCCTGACGAACCATCGGATGGGGTCAGTAGATAGCTGTTCGAACGGCAGTCTACCACATGCCCAAATTGCTGCCGTTTTGGTGGTGCCTGAGACCCAAGGTTGAGTCTCAAGGTCAGTGTGTTGTTCACACATTATTGCTACATCAACGCCCAGTTCTCTAACTCGCTGTGTGAGTAAGTCCTGGGCTGCCCTGCAGTGGTTGAGGTTAAGTTGGAGCACTCTCATTTTCCATACTCAACACAGCTCTTCTGGCGTTTTGGAAGATAGGACAGCTCCATCCCCCGGCCGTATGCCCACCGTCACTCTGTAGATCTTTCTCCCTGCAGAGAATGCAGCTAGGAGGATTTTTGCACACTGTTGCGTTATGCCCGTCTTGCCCGCACTTAAAGCAGATCTTACTGCGGTCCACTTTCTTTCTGCAGTCAAGGGCTTTATGGCCGAAATGCCAGCACTTGAAGCATCTGCTCGGTGACACTTTTTCACGGATGCGGACTGTGCCCCAACCTACTCTGATCTTACCAAGCATCGCCGCTTTCCTCACGTGGACGGCCGGCAGGCAGACCACCGCAATTTGCGACGAGGACCAGCTTTTTCTCAGGGATTTCACTGCGTCGGTGGTGAGATTCTTCAGATCTGGGATGGGGTCTTTCAGAAGTTTGATTACCTCATCTTTGTTTGCCCATTCGTCAAGGCCCATGACTTCTATTTCCGTCTCTGGAATCCTCATCTCTACTGTCGCATCATCCTTCAGCGTTTCCATGATGGTCGCCCGGTAGCCTTCTATCTCCGTCTCCTTCGTTTTACCGAACAAGATCAGTAGGTTTCCAGCTGCTGTGCGCCGAATCTTCTCAGATTTTTCCCCCACTTGTTTGAGGTTTGGATTATCTCCGCGTAACTCAACGTATCTTCCAACTTGTGGAGTACCAATGCGTTTGGCGGTAGACCCTTATTTTGCCTTTTGATGGCCTTCTTATTGGTCCTCTTCTTGTTGTCAACCTTCACCCATTCGTGGTGTCCATCTTTCCAGCGCGGTTTGCGCTGGTTGCGCTCCGTGTCAAGCGAAGATGGTGACGGGATTATGTCCTCTGTCTTCATTCTGGTGTCTACATCGCTAGGTTTCCCCGTCGCACGGCCCGGTTTCACGGACAGTATTCCTTCGGGGTGTAGGCGATAGTTCGACGCCAGGTGGCCTCTTCTTCGTTTTGGGACCATTCTGCATCCCCTGGGGCTGTACTTGAATCGGCACTGGTGTCATCTTCGTCGCCGATTCTCGTGGCTACCTCTTCTCTAAACTTGGAGTGGTCTGCGTTTCATGGGAAGCGAGCTCCAGATCTGTGCCTAGTCTATCGTAGGCGGTTTGTATCCCGGCCACCAAGGTCTTTATCTCCTTGTTCACATTGTGTTTCGGCCCAATGAACTCCATCAGTTTTTTAAGCAGATGGCCAATCTTCTCGTACTGCGGTGGTTGGAGACCTACGCTGGTCACGTCACCTTCACTGCAGCTCTTCTGCGTGTTAAGGCTTGGTGTCAAGCCCTTACCAGACGCTGTGAGTTTCGACGCTGTTAACGCGCAACTACCAGCTTTCGCCGCTTGGTTTTTGTTGTTTGCCACAATTGTGATATTTTGCTCCCCCCAGAATCCTGGGAGCTTACGCTGGCCACTGAGGCTTTCACTCGATCGGAACCAACGGTGAGATTGGGACTCACCTGGGGTAATACTTGATGTTTTGAAATATCACTCATCTTGGAAAAAAAGGTTTAGTTTAACAACGATATCTTCTCTTGGCTTTGGTCCGCCCTGAGTATTTTATTTCCTCAGCACCCTCCATTGCTGGCGAGCCTTCCCTATCCGCCACCTGGGAGGCGCTCGATTGGAGTATGCTCCCCGTCAGAGAAGGTGACTCTGCCTGAGTGTGTGTGTGTGTGTGTGTGTGTATGTGTGTGTGAGGGTGGTTCGAGATAATTGAGTAGAAGTCGTTCATTTGGTTCAAGTTTTCTTATAAAGCAGGGCCAAGAATTGACCTCGATCTTTCTGGAGAATAGTCTAATTAGTATCTATATTAGAACTGTGCAACGGGGAAAAAAAGAACTGGATGCTTGCTATTTGTGGCAGAGCTTTGGCTCATTTTTTATAAAGCAAGCAAGTTCATAACCCTTTAATTTTTTTGTTGACATGAACATAAATCCTCTTGTGTTATAGCATTTCCTTGCTAACACGATATTTTGAATGTGCTCAACCCTAAAACTATAGCGCCCATATATTCTTGCTCCTCCTATCCTTCTTAGCTAAAATTTACTGCCCAAACTGCTCTTTCTTTTTAGATCCTATTTTGTTGTATAGCATCTTCGAATATAAAAAAATGTATTTGAAGAAAAACGTGATAGACCCTCACATCCAATTATTTGAATATCTCATGGAGGCAAATAGCTTTGTAAGTTTTTCCAAATTGCGGTCAAACATTCAATATTCTTTGATTGATTTGACTAAAATACAGCATTCTCCTAATAAGAAAATAACTAGAATACGACGTTATGTTCGATTCTTTTTCTTGTTTTATTTTAAATATATTACTTCGATTATTTATATCCACACAATTCTCCTCTTTTGTTCTTTTAACTTCCCTTTTCAAAGTTTCTGTAGTTGGTACAATTTCATCTCTTGTTCATTAGGTATACTTAGTTACTTCTGTTAGTTTTTGACATCTGAAGCAAATTATATATCTATACCTTTTCAGATATTGTACTTAGTAAGTACCTATTTTGATAACGTCTCGTCTTTTTTCGTGGATTCTGTTATAATTACTAATTGATTCCTTCGTTTTGTTACTTTCTCTTCTTTATTATCGTTGCCTTTTATATACCAGATCGTTATCTGGGTATCTTTAGTTTATTTTTTTTATTTCTTCAGTGACTTCCAATTCGTTCTCATTAATTCTTTTCCATCACAGACATTCGCTGTCTGTGTAATCAGTTTACATTTTCTCTTCTATATCCAATGTTTATACGCTTAAGCTCTGAAGTTCTACAGCACATACGATACTGTAGGTAAGTTTTCCGTTGGTTTAACAAAATTTCTGTTAAACTGGAATCTGTCTTTAAAATTGACTCGAACGAAATCTTGATAAGCATCTATCTATTCTACTCGTTAAAAATATTTGTTGTCTATTTGAATACAATGATCACTTACTGAAATTTTAATTTCAAATAAACAAAATGGCTGTATTAAAATGTTTATTCATAGGCTACCACAGACGACCAATAAATGATTGCAACAGCTCATTTAGATGGTCAGAGCACGCCTCCAATGTAATGGCTGCGATCGCGGGGCGAGAAACAGGGCGTTCCACTAATGGAGCAGGGCAAAGGTGGGCAAATACTTTTAAGTACGGCCATGATGAAATTTTTGAAAATGTCTCCCGGGTCGGATGACTAAACTGCGTATTTGGTTTGGGTGGAGATTTTCCTTTGCAAAAGAAATTTGTTTTATCATGGGTCTACCATAGCACAAGTTTTTTGCAGTAGAATATATTTTTGAAAGGATATATTTCATTACGTTTTGCCCTGGCTCGCTAGTGAACAGAAGTGTGTTAGATCGGTCTACATAAAACCCAAGAAAAACTAGTGAAAAGTGAAAAATAAATTATAAAAATAGTGTACAACCTTTGAGGATTGATACATCATAACGGTAAGTCAGTTTTAAGTAGTTATTTATCAGTGGATTGACCGATAAAATAATAAAAGTAAAGTAAATTTATAATCCATTAAAATTCAGCAAGTAATAATTGTTAACATCAGAAAAAAAGAACCAAAAGATAAGCGAAAACCAGCTGCTATCGCATCTACTATTCCAATAGAAATAAAAATACAGAGGCGGATTAAGAATTTAACGACGGTTTGGCAAACTGGGTCAGATCGCTGGCGTGTTGAAAGTTGAACCGAGTAGGCTTTTGACTAATAGCGCCTCCGGTACGCTTGATTTGTTAAACTGTGGTTAGCGGACAAAAAATGGAAAAAAGGAATGAAGACATGGAGGAAATAAAAGCAATGTTTATAGCTTTAAATGAAAAAATAATGGCTATTGACAACAAATTAGATCAGAATAATCAAGAAATATAAAAGTTGTATGAAAATAGAAATAATAATGAAAAACAAGTATTATGAAATTAAATTCCGCTCGATATAGGAACTTGTCGAAAAAGATCATTTGTGAAAATTGAATGGAGATGTTTCGGATGTAGAAGCCGTTCGGGGTGTAATATATAAAAGTTGTTTTGCTAAAAATATTTCGAGCCTATTTCAATTATGGGCGCTCAAAATCCGGAAGATCCTGCGAAAATCGCATCTCCAGGTTCAATATTTAGCGATTCCTGGCACCCTCAAGTGGGGGGAATTCGGTAATAATATATACCAATGACTAGGGTATGTCAAGGCGCTTCCCGCTGGTATATTCAAATGTCAAAATTCCGGAAAAACCAAATTTTCAAATCCACTTCGGAATTTTTTCCACGAATTTTCCCCCCAGGACCCCCCAAGATTTTGTTCGTGGGATTATGGATATTTTTGTTTCCCAAAACGTACTTTCCATTTTTTCACTGTCGTGTATCGTAAAAAAGTTGCACACCCCCAATTGAGGTTCTCCGAAAATTCCGACTTTTGGCTCCATCTAGACCCCCCAAAGAAGAGGGCAATTTCAAAAATTCGGATATTTTTGGATTGAGAAATATCAGGCGCTAGGCAAAAATTTTTCCGAAATTCGGAGAAAAATTTTTTGTGAATTTACTTTTCAATTTTTCCCCGTAGATTTTTTCAAATGAAAAAATCGGTTTATGTATTGCTACATTGTACAGATTTTTCTCTATCCGAATCAGTTTTCAATTTTTCTCTAGCTCGAATAATAAAAAAGTGGGTTTCAGCTGCGTCCAAGAACTTTTTGGGGGGGGGACCATCGGGGGGACATAATTTTTTTCGTTAGCCGAAATACTCGAATAGAGGCATTCCGAACATCCCGTGATCGTAGCTCTCTCCAGCTCTGAGCAATCCAAATCACTTGGGGGGAAGAAGGGGGAGCGGGGGGAAATTTTTGGGACTAAATTTTTTTCTTCAAATTTGATTCTCTTGTCAAATTTTTTTTCTCCGGAAACTGACAACTCTTGTCGAATCCCTATATCATTTAACCCCCATGTACAAAATTTGGTTGAAATCGAAGTCAAAAGATTTTTTCTTCATTTTCATTCCACGGGGGTACCCTTTGAAATGTCGAATTCCGTTGCAAAAGCTCAAATTCAAAGCTCTATAACTTGCCTTGCGTAATCAAGGGAAAGGAGGTATATTTTTCCTATGATAGTACCTATGGTCTTCTTTCGATTTTTCTTCATTACCACGTTTCAGCTGCTAATCTGTGGATAATATGAATTTTTATGTGGATTTTTTTGAGCAAAAAATTTGTCTCGACTTTCACCCTGTATAATACGCGTATGTATGCGAATAAAGAATTGCAATGAGACCAATGAGTGAAATGAAGATTTTCTTAATCGATTGATGCCATGAATTCAAATTTTATACACAAGGACGACAATAATATTCCGAATATTTCTCGGTTTCGTCCCAAAATCTAGAAAATATGGTTTCGCATCAAAAGTATGTATAGGAAATAATCGTATACCATGTATTCGTTGTCGGAGATTCTCAAAAACATATCAGTTTTTGAGTCGGATCATGTGGTTTCTTCCGAAAATGCAATTTCCGTTTCTAAAACACAAATTCAGAGCGTCATAACTCGCCTTGTATAATCGGTATATGGGCAGATATATTTTTCCTATGACAGTACCTCCGATATTCTTCCGTTTCAATAATAATAAAACGCCTCAATTATAAAAGCGTGGAAATTATAAAATTTTTTGGTTTTTATTTCCAAGAAAAAAAAATACAATGATTAATCGACTCATTATTTTCAGCTCAATGGATTTATTATGAATATACATTGTAACTATTATACTAAATTCAAATTTCAAATTTTTTTGTTTTTATTTTCAATATGTAATGTAACATAAACATATGTAATGGCAGCTGGCGACAGCACATATCCCCGTCGCACTTAATTTTCAATTCTGATTTGCTGAAATGTTGAAGTGCAAGCTGGCATTTGCCTATGTTATTGTTATAAAAAATATATATTCTGGTGTACTTATCTAACACTCCGTACACTTTTAGAATTTTTCTCTTTGCTTCTATTTATCGAATCAAATGTTCGAATACATTGTAATGCAACTTAATGGTATTTTAGAGTTGTTGAATATTCAAGAAACATTTTTGTTTGAATTTTTGTTTTATTTTTTTAGCTCCTCAACAACCAGTTGAAAGTATATTGTTATCAAATCATTCTAATTGAAGCAAAAAACGTTGAGAGAACGAAAAGGGAACAGTATTCTTTTCAAAAAAAGTCCTAAACACCAAAATGTAGGCTTACAGCTGTCAAATGGAAGGTATCTATTTGATATTAATTATATGTATAAAGAATTTTGAGGGGACCGTATTTCTAAATGTTTTCGCACATTTGTTCTTAGCTTTTCAACTCTGTGTCACCCTTTACTGTTATGAGATATAAAGAATAATTGTAGATAAGTATAATTTTGAGTATGCCTCTTTCTGTTACTCCTTTTAATTTTGTTAGTACATGTCTTCTTTTTCCCTCGATGTATTTTTTATAGATTATCTTCTATTGCAGAAGATCAAAATTCATAATTTTCATTACTAAAGTGGAGTTTATCACGTCATTGCATCATAATCCTTTTTTTTTCGTGTTTAAAACTCATCGGATTGATTCCTTAATAACATATATAGCTGTCATAAAAACTCCCGATCTCATTTTTTACATTGCTGACTTGCTATACTATTATGACAAAAACTTTTTGTAAATTACTGACATCCAATCCAATTTTACTTTGAAAATTTTTGAATTGTTAAACAAGATATTCTCTAAAACGACTTATTTCATTAATAATTCACTTTATTTTCTTCCATTTTCCTGATTTTCATGTCTCTTCTTATTTTAACTTATGCAAGAAGTTATAACTTCATAACTTTCACAGTATGTAATGTATCTTAAATATTCATATTATTATAACAATTTATGCGTTTAAAAAAAAGTAAAGGTGATAGGAAGCTTTTGTTTTTTTATAAACATCGTTAGAGTGTAGATTTTTCAACGATATATAATTTGTTTCGATATCTTTTTGCTAACCAGAGTTGTAATTGGACCATTTCGACGAAATTCCAAGTTGCATGATTTGCGAAATTTATCAATGCAAAGGTGAAAACAATGTAACGGCTTTTTGTGATGGTTACTGAGCAGCTAGATTTTTTTTTTTCATTCTGTCTCAACCATAATAGCTATGAGAGTTAAGTTGTAATTTTAAGTACAATACAGGTGCAATTCTACTAATTTTTAATGATTTATTTGATATTCTTAAATCTCGTAATAGATTGGCAAAATAAATATTTTAAAAACCACTTAGCTCAAAAACAAAATATTTAATTGCATCAATTTATTATTGTGAATAATTCACATTATTATAATGTGAAGAGCCATGATGAGGAAAATGATGTTGAAAAGAAGTAAAAATGCTTATCGTTTGAAACGTAAATGAGCATGATTTCTTTCTAGACTTGAATGGTACAATCATACATAATTTCGAATTGTATAAGTATGAAAAAGAATCGGAAAATGGAGCCTTAGATACCTTCAATAATGATGTCAAATCTGAATATATATATAATTATGGAATAAACGGTTGATTGGATTGCATAGTGACAAATTGATAAGTGTCAAATTAGCATTAAGAAAACGAATGACAATATCAATACTGACAATTCCAGATCAGATAATACTTCGAATGGCTAATAAAGATGATGATAGAAAACAAAAGGGGAAAAGTGAGTGTGTGCTGCATTTACTACTACTACCACGAACACTCACTATTACACTGTATGACGCCTTTTTCGATGTTCTCTAGTTTCTATGTGTTTTGTACAAAACAAAAGATATTACCGCGTATAATTTGATTTCAGATGGTTAGTTAATTGAATTAGTAACTCACTAAAGGCATTGAAAAAAATATGGAATTTGATCCATTTGGTCGAAAGATACAAAAAACTACAGGAAGAGGTGATTCAACTGTTTTTGGTATTTGTAATAACTGCAAATCATCAATGGATTATTTCTTGAAGAAAATACTATTTATAATTACTCAGACTGACTTAGAACAATTTTCAAATTCAGTGGTAAGTTCAGTAATTACTCATTTTGTATTGAATATTGTGAACAATTTAAAATTTTTGTATCTCATATATAAACCCCAACAAATTGGTATTGTGTTTATTAACCTCAAATATTTGAGAATCCCAAAGTGGGGGGTTATTGTCTTCCCCAATTTGAACTATACGACGATGTATTGATAAGTTGGTAGTCTAGACCAGTTCCATGCATAAACAAAATATTGCGTTACCAGAGCATACCGAACAATAACTTATTAAAAGTGTCAGTGTTAAGTTTTACGTCAAAAACGTAAACCAGAGTTACGCAATAAATTGAAAGAAAACATATGTCCACCGAAATTGTGAAAATTGAAAAATTGGAGTATCGAGCCATTATCAAGTACCTGTATTTAGAAGCGTTAAGAGTTGAGCAGATTTACGAGGTAAATTTTCCATTGAAGATGATGACCGATCGGGAAGGCCAGCCCTGTGTCAGTCCTCGAAAATATCGATACAGTTTATGACAACAAAGCAACAATGGATGGAATGGCAACACTCTGGTTTTCCCAGACCTAAGGAGTTTCGTGTCCAAAAATGTGATGGAAAAGTTCTTGCTCCAGTTTTTTGGGATTGCCATGGAGTAATCATGATTGATTTTTTTAATAAGGGTAGAACAATAACTGGAGATTACTATTCGACATTACTGACCACTCAACTGAAAAAAAGTTCAATAGGTCACAAATTTTCTCCCAACGAGGAGGTAATAAAAGGTGTGGAGGTCTGGTTGCGTAAGAAATAATTTTGACATTGAAATTTTGTTTGGTTCTATAGTAGACTAAGAATTTTTCAATACATCCTCGTATCACCACAGAACTGCATAACGCAATAAATAACTAAAGGAATTTCTTGGTTGTCTAGGGTTCTTTTCTGCTTAAAACGCCAGTTAGAAAGAAAATAATGTTATTACAGAATTTATGCCTCGCCGTAGGATGGAGTAGAGCAATAATCTCGATCCTACATTGGGCCATCCTGCTCAGAATCCGCCTCGGATTCGTCTCTTTCATAGCTGACCCATGGATTTATATATTCATGTTGTCGTTGGATTGGGTCCCTCGTGATCTCCGATTTTAACAACGTCATATCTATCATTTTCTTTAACCTTAACAATTTCGTGAGGATCTAAAAATTTTCTCTTCAATTTTGGATTGGATGTATATACTTCAAAGGGTGTGGTACTTATGCTTCGCTGATAGGTCGTATTCGAGGCAGTCTGTACTTTGTCAACGTATTTGTACCACTTTCCTGGCTCTACCAAACTGAGTTTTGTTAAGACTGGTATAAGGATCCTATTTACCCTTTCCACTTGTCCATTACCTCGTGGGACTCCACAAGTTGTTAACGCATGTTTAATATTTTCTTCTCGGCAATATAATTCGAATTCTTCAGAACGGAACGCGGATCCTCTGTCAGATATTATCCTTTTTTTCCTATTTTTTCTTTAACAAAACATTGAACTATCTATTGAAAGAAAACCAAATAAATATCTACGTAGGGCAATAACCAACTGAATTAACAAATAGAATCGTGTAGATATGCCCAAATACAAATTACATATCGTTGATTATTCATACATAATAATAAATAAATATATACATAGTAATAAAGGATAGAAGAACACGTCCGCCGCAAAGCTGCGGTTCATTTTAATGCTTTCCAGCCCTGTGGGCTCCGGTAGTTGCTATGCATAGATAACGTCCCCCCCCATAGATATAACTAATAAACATGGACGTCGTTAAATAATTATTCACTAAATTTGTATAAACACATTCCATAATCCATCAATGTCTGTTTCGACAAAACTTCCTTACTTTCCCAGTTATCAATTTCGACAGCACATGGATTTTATGTAAAATAAATATTGTTCACGGTGGGTTCATAAAGTAATTGTGAATTAAAGTTCAAGCGATCATTTGTTAGCGGTACCTACTCTCTGTCTTTATCATCAGTTAATGTTACAAATCACGAAAAACAGAAACTATGTTCAAAAACAAAACCCTAGTTGTTTTTAGAAACTTTATTTTTCAAAAAATAAGATGAGATTCGTCTTTAGAAACTTTGTTTTTCAAAACCCAAACCAAAATTTGCATTCCGGAATTGCCATTTCAACAGAAAACAAAATTCGTATTTAGAAACTTCCGTTTTTGGAAACACAAACCAAAATGTGTCTTTAGAAACTTAATTTTTAAAAAACATAGACATTTGTCTTAAGAGACTTTCTGTTTCATTAGAAACCAAAATTTGTTTAAACAAACCTCATTTTTCCAAAAATAAGATGAGATTCGTCTTAAGAAATTTGTTTTTCGAAAAGCAAACCAAAATTTGCCTTCGGGAATCGCCATTTCGATAAAAAACAAAATTCTTATTTAGAAACTTCCGTTTATGGAACAACAAACCAAAATTTGTCTTTAGAAACTTTATTTAAGAAAAAATAGACATTTGTCAAGAAACTTTCTGTTTCAATTAGAAACCAATATTTGTTTATACAAACTTCATGTTTCCAAAAATAAGATGAGATTCGTCTTTAGAAACTTTGTTTTTCGAAAAGAAAATCAAAATTTGCCTTTGGGAATTGCCATTTCGATAAAAAACAAAATTCGTCTTTAGAAACTTTGTTTTTCGAAAATAAAAAAAAATATTGTCACGAGTGACTCTCTTTTGCAATTAGAAACCATATTTAGAAACTCTATTTTTCAAAAATAAACCAACGTTTTTCAGAACTGTCATTTTTGAAAAAACAAACGAAATATGTTTATAGAAACCGTTTTTTCAAAAAATAAATTGTCAGTTATCATAATAAAATGTTGGTGGATGTTTTATTTAAATAGACAGACAAACCAACGGATTGATTAAATAAAGTTTGTAAAAAGAAAAATTTCTAGGAACCAGAAATAAGTAGACTTAGCGAGAGATACATAACCTATAAGGAAAATAAGATCCGAGATTATTTTATATATCAAACAATACATGTGAACGTCCATTTTCAAAATAGAATACTTTCGACTATTCAATCAAACAATAATTGTGTTATCAACGATCTAATTTAATGAACAGTTACAACAAAATTTCTCTGTAACACAGTTTATAAACTCGACGACGAGGTAAACCTTTTGTTTTCCATTTCCAACTTTTTCTCTCCAAGCTTTTATTTATTTGGGAGGACGAATTAATAAAAACGTATACAACGTATACAAGTTTTACACGCCGTTAGAACTTCATTTACGTCCTGGAAAAAAAAGACATAAAATATCCCCCAAAATAAAATACGTTGCGAAAAATATTCCGAATAAAAAAATTCTCAACGAGGCCGTTTTAGAAAAATTTTCAGTGTAATGGGTGCTCCCACAAGTACCTAGCCTGACCTAGAGATGGTGGTTGTTATTTGAAAAATATTAGAAAGTACACAATCTATACAAAACTTTTATTTGAAAGGCATTAGCCTAAATAATATGAAAGCTGAACTGAATTCTACGCAGATCGAGATTGCTAATTTGTTATAAACAGCTTTGTGTAGCAAAGTTTAGACGAGACCGTACGACCTTCGAAGACCAAATGTTTCAATATTGAAGACTCGATCGTGCTTGTATTGATATTTTACTGTAGATTTTAGTTAGTAGATTGATTTACTTTAATTTTTAATTTAGTTAAAATCCGAAAGATAAATATAAAGCCGACAGATTTCTTTGCGGAGTAATTTCTACTAAACCGGTAAGACTAACGAACATTATAAATTTAATCATTAATCTAAACGCCAGAAGGGATTAAATTTTGGACTTAATTGGTATAACTTTCGAACGGTTGGGATTTTTGAGTCCTCACGTCCTTATTTCACACTTAACCGGAAGAAAGATGTGAATAATTGATTAGGAAAAACTTTTTTAATGCCATAATACAACTGTCAATCCGGCACTGTCTAGTCCTTATATTTTAAGCCACATTTTCTGGAAATTCGAATTTCATTGCGCAATGAAACGCTTTGACAATCAAAACGATTACCACTTGAATAGTCGATCATAATCGATTATCATTTAATCGTAACTAATCGATTTTTACCCAATTACGTTTCTCAATTCGTAAAACTGAATGAATTATTATGTTTCAATATTTGTGGTATAAAATTTAATACTCAAACTTTTTATTGGATATTGTTTGTTTTATTAGGAATACGTGATGTTTTTTCTATGACTTTTTGAAATTTAAAATATCCGTTTTTGACTAGCAGACATCACAACATTTCGTGCAATTTCGGTTTTTTAATCATTACATACTGTTTATACGAATTGTAGAAGTTTATTTTGTGATTAAGCCTACTGAATTGGGATTTATTTATAAAAAGCAGTGGCTATATAACCAAACAGACTGAATACATTGTTCACGCCGATATAGATTGACGCGCGTTTCGATAACCAAGTTACATAATCTTCAGAAACTGAAAATAAACTGTTTATTCTAAGAGCATTTAGGCCCTCGAAACCTCTCGCATAGATATCTGATTTTTTGAAAGCTTTGTCTGACTGTTGTGTATGTTTATTTAATTTCTTATTTTTTAGACCTTTTAATATGTTTATACTTCTAAATTTTCTTGATTTCTGGAGTCTTTCGTCTTATAAAACGTCAAATTTTTATTTGTATTTCAAAAATTACGAAAAAAAAAACGGAATATGCCTAGAATCAAGAAGAAGAAGAAAATTCAATGAAATAATGTCGAAAAATAGACAAAAATGATACTAAATATGTAGTTAGTAGTGAAAATTTGATAAAAGAACTTCAAAAAACGTACAAAAATATACAAAAACAAAAATAAAAGTAACGTGTAAGTCTTACATTAAACGGAGTCAAAGAAAAATATTTAACAGTGTAATATTTATTTTAAAAAATGGTAGTTTCGTTGTTGTTGAGTTCCAACCTAAAATTCATCACCTTGTATATGTTGAAAACGATAAAAAAATCAAAAACAATTGCTCATAATGGATAGAACAAATTTTTAGAAAAATATAGAAAACCAAACACGTTTATCGGTTAAATAGTCGCGCCCCGATTCACATCAATTTGCTTTGTATGTTTGTTTTTGTTGTCGTGAAATATTTTTTATGGTTCACGCGCGCTTATTTGCATTTATTTTTCACGACACTTTTTCAATTAGAGTTGATTGGTTCGTGTTTATGAATCCATCTTTTTATAGCGAGAGGAATAAATATACATTTTTTGCAAATTGGTCATCGTAATTTTGAATAATTAAAAATGTAATAACAAAACTCGTTCACATTTTATCAACAAAAAAAAATCCAAAACGATGAAACCCAATCTCGAGGACGTTGTTATGAACCAACGTTTCATCTGTAACATATAAAACGGTTTTATTTCTGTGAAACATTGTTAAACGCTAGATGGAAACATTTTCGCGTCGATGGTTTTGTTTCAATGTGCGCAAACGCGGCATCCATCTTGTACACAACTTTCTAATGTCAAAATTTTCAGTTAAATCACGATGTACATGTCGAGTATGTTTGCTATGAATAAACTGAACGATCCACGAGATTTCAGACAGTCTTATAGTCAATATCCTTCGTAAAATGAAATTTCGTTCATTTTACAACGGGACGTAAAAGTGCTTTTTACGACCCCCGATATTAAATAGAATCATATATTGCTGAATTCTACGTTTAAAAACTACACCAAGAAATAGAAAAAGAACAAATAATAGTCAAAACAAATAAAAATTTAAGCGATTTTTTATCAAATTGCAGCGTTTTGTTAGTTTAAGTTGAATAAAATTCATATTTTGATCATATCTCGTATATGAATGAAAATTTTCTAAATCTGTTAATTGCATTTCAGGTTTTAAACCATGCAAAACATTTTATAAAGAATAATTTTTTTTCGTAATATTAACAATTAAAAAGTTGAAGTACTTTTATATAAAACATGGAAATTCGTAATAAAAGTTGCAGACGGTGGTAGAATGAAGCTGTTAAAGTAACGACGATGTTCAAAAACTATAATTTTGTATAATGTTAAAAAAAAACAACTTATATATATATTTAAATAAATTTATTCATACAATTTAACAAATTAAAGTTATTTATTTGAAAAAATTATTGTTAATAATAACAGTATGAGCTCTAATAGTAACTATTCCAACATCATCTAAATTTTCGGAATCATTGTCTGGTTTTTCTTCACGATTAGAAGTATTGACAGCGTCTTCATCGAAAGCTACTTCTAGTTGAGGTATTGTCGTATCTTCGTTATCGTATTCAATAATAGTACCCAGTTTGAGATCTTCTTGTTTAGAACTAGAAGGTTCGCTTAACATAATAGGTACCTTCAAATCTTCAACGCTTCTTTCAACTGGACTCACGAATATAACGGTTTTCTTCGATTTAGTTATTATCGGTTTATCGATGTCGGTCAACGTGGAATTGATTGATCCTTCTTTATAGATTTAGTGAAATTACTATAATGTGAAGGTAATTTACGGATTACGCAAGATTTACTTTTAGTTACAACGATCGAATCGTTGGTACTAAGACTTCTTCTACGTTAAGAATGCCTTGGTGGTACTCGAGGTAATTTCTCCAAAAATACTATGGAGAATGTACATTCCGTTTGCGTGGAATTATCGCTGGTCCTTCTTCTCAATATATTTATATTCATTATTATGGTAAACAATTCAGTAATTATGACAGATGTCAAAACAGATCTGTCAATTTTGATATATAAACTGTCAATTATTGTTGTAGAACTAGATATTCGAATGTGGTTTTTTTTACGTAAAAAGCAAACACAAATTTCGATTAAATTTTGAGTTTATGGAAAAAAATTTTGAAATAAAAGTTATAAATATAGATATAGAAATTTTTACAACTTTGTCATCTAACTTTTTTCTATAAGACTTCTATAAGACTGCCAGAAATCGAGATAAACGGTTTTTCACCTTCACTGGTTACATATTTTTGGGATTTCTTCAAAAGGTTTTTTATCCTTGGACAACTCGGACAAACTCCTCCATCAAGCTTCAACTTCATCGCGAGCTCTTAAGAATTGATTCGGAGAGACGTTTGGAGTTTTGTCAAATCTTCATGAGGAATTATGATGAAAATCGAATTTTTTTCATAATTTACTAGTTTAAAGTTTTGTTTCCCACTAGATCGTGTCAAAACACACCCCAAACGATCCTTATATATTGAATCTGAATGTAAGAAAAAAGACTTGGACCAAATAATATCTCTCGTGTTTCATAAAAATCTGTTCAATTAGGAAAACTTTCAACGGATTTTCCTCCTAAAAGCTTTACAGCCTTCATATTATGTCATATTTATTATTTTAATCCGCGTTGATAGTATTTATATAACGAAAATACGGAAGGATGTCTTTTTCGTGAGTACGTTTTGTTATTTTGCAATGAATTTATGAATGCTTTTCCATGATTTTTTTAAATAAAATTTTTGCCACAATTTCGTTCTACTTTTTATACCCTAATATTACAAATATAAACCCCATCAGTTAGCTATTATAGCAATGAACGTTATCAAATTTATGTTTTCAATATGAAGATTGATTATTTTTGTTGAAACATCCTGTACATGTAGATTCGAAGGAAAATTATTTTAATTGAATTTTGTCAATTTATTTTCCTGTACTATACGCGAAATTAACTAAATTCTACAACACGCACCATATTGCTATCAAATTAAAATGGTTTATCATAAAAATCATGGTGTAATAGAGACAAGGTGTGTTCTCGCGCACGACCATTGAAAAAAACCAGAATTCATTAGTAGCTCGTGATATACGAGGTCTGGTTATTAAACGTATCAATCTCAAATTTTTAGTCAAATTAAAAAAGAAAAACTTTGACTGAGTGTTATAAATCGCTAAAAGAGGCTTATATGGACAATTCTCTATCTCGTGCGTCTGTTTCTGAGTAGTGTAAGCGCTTTAGATAGAGTGCTGAAGATGACCGGCACCCAGATCGTCCTGTGACTGTTTCAACTCCGGAAACAATCAATCAAATTGTACTTGCAGATCGTCGGATGAACATCCTTATGGTGTTATGAATAAAGAAACAAAAATCTGACTCCTGATCAAAAGCGCTGGCGTCAACGGGTCTTCTCAGATTTCCTTGAAAGCTTAGAAAAACTATCTGCTTTGAAAGGGATCCGATTTGAGTCGATGGTAAATCAAAAAATAACAAAACTTCTAAAGGTACTTACTGAAGAAGACTTGGTAAATGTAAAAAACGTATGGAAAGGGGTGTGGCGAAGGGATAAAACACCCAAATTAGAACTGAAGCCTTAGACAGAGTTGGTCTTATATCTAGTCACTTATTGGCTCAATTCCGTATTTCTAAAGCGCTCGTTGCCAAATTTCAGAATTCCAAAATCTATTGCCACAACGTACTGATTTTAAAGTGTTCAAAGCCACAATTTACGATTCTAAAATATCTGTTGTCCCAATTCACTATTTCTGAAGTGAGTGAGTCTTTTGTAATACTCTCATTATTCCGGATTTGTATCAGGAGTGAGTGAAATATTGCTGTAGAAAGACATGTATGTGACTGTATTAGCTCTGCTGGAATACCGCTATTGATTTCTTCTAATTACTTCTTCCGTGATATATAGTGTTAGCTATTCTATACTTTTCTTGATTTTCTATTAAAGTTAAATCATCAGCATATGCTATTATTTGTTTTGATTCATTAACGGTACTTCCATTAAACAATAACTCTGAGGGTCCTTCACCTTATCTTACTCTTCTTCAATTTCTTGTTTCTTAGACCTTTTGATATATTAATACATCTGAATGTTGTTGATTTTAGATCTATTCTGTTTCAAAATTATAATTTATATCAATATAAATAAGCAGATTGTCAGTGTCAATTACATATTTTGATAGACTTAAAGAGAAGTCGAAACGTCAACATCTATCTTTTTTTGAAAAACTATCAAAAAAAAACTAATTTTGAAACAGAAGAAACCTAAAATCAAAAACATTTGGATCCATATATATATATATATATATATATATATATATATATATATATATATATATATATATATATATATATAAAGGCATTTTCTATCTATTCAGGTAATAAAAAAATCCAGGTCTTTCTTTATTAGAATCTCGGTGAAGGACATGACCAATAAAAATTAATATTGGTCGCAAATTATTGCTAGAAACTAAATTCAGACCATTTCGACGAAATTCCAAGATGCATGATTTGCGAAATTTATCAATGCAAAGGTGAAAACAATGTAACGGATTATTGAGATGATTACTGAGCAGTTATTTTTCCTTTCATTCTCGCTCAACCATAATAGCTATGAAAGTTGAAATGGCACCCAAATTTTATGTACAACAGATGTTCTTCTTTATTTATCGAGAACAGATATTAATACATATTACCATAATGCAGGTGCTACAGCTGAATTTGTTCTAATTTTTAATGATTTATTTGATATTTGTAAATCTCGTAATAGATTGGCAAAATAAATATTTTAAAAACCACTTAGCTCAAGAACAAAATATATAATTGCATCAATTTATTATTTTTAAAACTACCTTAAAACATATATTTCAAAATATTTGTAGTAATGTGAAGAGCCATGATGGGGAGAATGATGCTGAAAAGAAGTAAGAATGCTTATCGTTTGAAACGTATCTGAGCATGATTTCTCTCTGAATCTTGAAGGTACAATCATACATAATTTCGAATAATGATCTTAAATCTAAATGGATATAATTATGGAGTAAACGGTTGATTGGATTGCATAGTGACAAATTGAAAAGTGTCGAATAAGCATTAAGAAAACGAATGACAACATCAATAGTGACAATTCCAAATCAGATAATACTTCGAATGGCTAATGAAGATGATGATAGAAAACAAAAGGGGAAAAGTGATGGTTATTTCATAAAATCATCAAAGTTAAATCATCAGCATATGCTATTATTTGTTTTGATTCCTTAACGGTACTTCCATTAAACAATACTCTTCTTCAATTTCTTGTTTATTAGACCTTTTGATATATTAATACATCTGAATGTATACTGAATGTATATATAAATGACCGATCGGGAAGGCCAGCTCCCGGTCCCGGTCAGTCCTCGAAAATATCGATGCAGTTTATGACAGGATTTTTTCAGACCGTCGAATTGGGCTAAAACCCATTGTTGCTATGGATGAGAAATGGGTACATTTCTACGTTCCAGAAACAAAGCAATAATGGATGGAATTGCGACACTCTGATTTTCCCAGACCTAAGAAGTTTCGTGTCCAGAAATGTGCTGGAAAAGTTCTTGCTCCAGTTTTTTGGGATTGCCATGGAGTAATCATGATTGATTTTTTTAATAAGGGTAGAACAATAACTGGAGATTACTATTCGACATTACTGACCACTCAACTGAAAAAAAGTTCAATAGGTCATAAATTTTTTCCCAACGAGGAGGTAATAAAAGGTGTGGAGGTCTGGTTGCGTAAGAAATAATTTTGACATTGAAATTTTGTTTGGTTCTATAGTAGACTAAGAATTTTTCAATACATCCTCGTATCACCACAGAACTGCATAACGCAATAAATAACTAAAGGAATTTCTTGGTTGTCTAGGGTTCTTTTCTGCTTAAAACGCCAGTTAGAAAGAAAATACTGTTATTACAGAATTTATGCCTCGCCGTAGGATGGAGTAGAGCAATAATCTCGATCCTACATTGGGCCATCCTGCTCAGAATCCGCCTCGGATTCGTCTCTTTCATAGCTGACCCATGGATTTATATATTCATGTTGTCGTTGGATTGGGTCCCTCGTGATCTCCGATTTTAACAACGTCATATCTATCATTTTCTTTAACCTCAACAATTTCGTGAGGATCTAAAAATTTTCTCTTCAATTTTGGATTAGATGTATATACTTCAAAGGGTGTGGTACTTATGCTTCGCTGATAGGCCGTATTCGAGGCAGTCTGTACTTTGTCAACGTATTTGTACCACTTTCCTGGCTCTACCAAACTGAGTTTTGTTTCGGTCCTATTTACCCTTTCCACTTGTCCATTACCTCGTGGGACCCCACAAGTTGTTAACGCATGTTTAATATTTTCTTCTCGGCAATATGATTCGAATTCTTCAGAACGGAACGCTGATCCTCTCTGTCAGATATTATCCTTGAGGGGTTTCCAAATATTTTACGCTAAGACAACATATCACTTCTTTCGTCGTGGTTGATTTTGTTGATTTTAGGATGAAGCATTCCTCCTTTCTTTCGTACAGGACGAGGTGATATATTTTACGCTATTTTTCAAGACAACATGTCACTTCTTTCGTCGTGGTTTATTTTGTTGGGTAAAACCACACAAATTTAGAAAAGTCATCAACTACCACAAAAATGTGCTGATATTTTTTTTGTTCACTTCATTGGTCCTAATTGGTCGACGTGATACGTCTCTAACGAACCTTCTAGCTTTTGTATAGGATGAAGCATTCATTCTTTCTTTCCTTCCTTTTTATGATTCCGCATTCTGTAGCAATTGTCAGTACTACGAGATTCCTACTAAGAGCATTGACGTGAGCCATCTGTGTACCTCGTCTATACTCAATTTCATACTGAAATTCTTCTAGCATCAGGGCCCATCGTGCAACTCCTGTTGTAGGGTCCCTTTTCTCCATGGTTTTTATGAATGCATTACACACTTTTAATAATAGCGAGTACTTCGAGCTCATAGCTTGTATACTTCATCTCTGTAGGGGTCGTCTTTCTACTCATGTAGTATATCGGGTGAAGCTTCCAATCGTAACTAGATCGCTGCAAAAGGAAAGCTCCATAACGCTCCATTGTTTCTGGTTCTTCGGCTCTGAAAATTTCTTGATTGCTAGAATTTTGGCTTCCTCTGGTTGGATTGTTCCGTTACTTACTATGAATCCCAGAAATTTTACCTTGGTTTTCAACAGTTCGCACTTTTTTCTTTATTTCTAGTCCATATTGTGCAGCTCTCTTTAATACAAGTTTTAGTCTTTCTATCCCCTCTGCTTCGTTCGCACTCAAGATAATAACATCGTCCATGTAGTATATAACGTACATTCCAGCAGTCACCTCCCTGAAGATATGAGCGATGAATCGTTGGAAAACTGCTGGACTACTATACATTCCAAATGGACATTTCATAAATTCGTACTGACCATTCGGCGTTACATTTTTCAAATCAAGGGTGCCGAATATCCTCTCTGTGAGCTGTCTAGGACATCTTCAACAAGTAGAAATTTATCGCGTATTATATTTTTGTTTAATTTGCGATAATCAAATTCTGGTTCGGCCATCCTTTTTTCTCACTAGTACAATAGGACTAGCGAAATCCGAACAACTTGGTTTGATTACTCCATCTTTTAACCATTCCTCTATCTGTCTACAAGAAGAAGACTATCGGATGCCGATAGTCTTCTTAGTCGCTAATAAATCGGTTCAGTACAATTTTCACCTCAATATTTGTTGTCTTCACTTTGAGTGGTTTGTAGTTTTTTATTAATTTCTTCACTTCCTCCCTATGTCTTGTGTTTTTAATATGTGATACATCTACTTCGCACTCACTTTACCGATTTCTGACCATTAAACAACTATTTGAAACACAATTTATTCGGTATAAAATTCCTAGAAAAACTGCAACGCTACCTCCGAGTCTATAAACACATCAATTCATTTCTACCTTCTTATAACTGCCCTAAATGGTTGAGTGACATGACTAGAAGTTTTAATATTCAGATTTTTTTGGAAATAATATATTACAATTCATACCTACCAATCAGCTTATTTGGAGTTGAAAATGAAGATGGTTGCTGCTCCTGTACCCAAAAAATATCATTTTCACCTTTTTCGTAACATACAAACAAAAATAACAATTCTTTTCCTCTGCATAACTTTTCACTAGATTTATTGTTTCAGTAAATTTAAGTACTTACCAGGTAAATGTAGTGCAGTGAAAGTTTTTCTAACCTACATTTGGATTTCTACATTTCCCACATCTCAAATATATAGCGGTAATCAATTAAATTTATTAGGACTTACAAAATAAACCTATACCACCAGATGCAACATTTTTCTACAGGCAAATTAAGAAATTACTATATTTAAAATAGGTATTTTCATCTTACCTCTTCATTCGCAAAGTTATCCAGAAATCCACTTGATGAAGGACTTGCTTTTCCACTACATTCACTTTGTGATTCCTCTTCAGTCTTGTTATTTGATTCTGAATTTGGACTTGAATCAACAAATTTTCTTACTTTTTCGACTTTTGAATCTTCATTAATATCAAGTTATTATGAATAATGCAGTTCTGTTTTCAAAAGCTTTTGTAAATCAAAACCTGACAAATTTTTCTTAAAGCTTATCCTTATATTCTCATTTAATGACATCAACTATTCTATAACTATATAAAAATCCATGTTGGTCGCTTTGAAAGAAATCATGATCATTTACGTTTCAAACGATAAGCATTCTCACATATTTTCACCATCATTTTCCTCATCGTGACTCTTCTTCACATTACTTTCATCTTGTTTTTCACTTCTGCTTTCTTCATAATCTTGTTTTTCATAATCTTTCAAACTCCGGTTAATTATTTTACCTATATATTCTTCATCAAGTTGCACTTCTCTATGTATTTCTATTTTATTCCATAGCCGATATACTTCCTATCATCTGAAATTTCATATTTATCTTGTCTATTTTTGAGGGTTTTTGAAGATTTTTGGAATAAAAAAAGATGGATCATAAAACACATTAAACTGAACGATGAAGCAAACTTAACGACAGTTTGTTATTGTTTTCCCACAGTCGAAAACAAACATGATTCGAACATAGAAGTTGTAATGAAAAAGGTAAAAATTGTGTTTTAAAAAATTGATAGAAACATATTATAGCTAGTTTCAAAGAAAATTAAATATTTCGAAATATGTGTATTAGGGTAGTTTTAAAAATAATAAATTGATTCAATAATATATTTTGTTGTTGGACTAAGTGGTTTTTAAAATATGTATTTTGCCAATCTATTACGAGAGTTGAAAATATCCAATAAATCATTAAAAATTACAACAAATTCAGTTGTAGCACCTGCATTATGGAAATATGTATTAATATCTGTTCTCGATAAATAAAGAGTGTAGTTTTACTTAAAATTTGGGTTGCCAATTTAACTTTCATTTTTTCCTTTTCATAAAAAATTTGTCTTGTTTTAATTTTTGTCCCTAGCCTAAGTCCTTCATTATCTTGAAGTCTTACTAACTCCTCTAAATATCTTCACGTATTGACACTAATGTGTAGAGTTTTGTAAGTAGCTAAACAATTACGAACTAATTTAACCATATGACAAGCATAGGGAAATATAAAAAGCTTTTCTTGGATGATGGGATAGTTAAAAAATGTTTTTAAAAAATTTAAATTTGAAAAATCTGCCGCTAAAGACTTAACCTTTTGTCAATTGGCCATCGCATCATCAAATATAATTGACAAAACTTTTACCCCACTTTCATGCATAAATTCAGCGCACTTTTTTAGATTAGCTTTTTCGTTATCACTAAATAAGTGTGTTTGATTAAAATGAAGCAAAATAGTTATTAAAATACATTTCTTGATAACCTGTTTATAGAAAATCTATTATTTATGAGAAAATTGTTATTAACCAACAAAATTTTTTCGGCATTTTCAATAATTAAATATCTTTTAGAACAGATACCAGAGATTTTCATGAATTTACTTTAGATCATAGTGTCTTTGATCAGGTTGGTAGAGATGCTTAATATTTTTTCTTTGGAGAGCCACATGAGTATTTTTCAGAATACTCATATTTTTTTTGCCTCTTCGGTATATCGAAATCAGAACTGCTGAGATTTCCTGCAAATTCCTGTTTTTTTTGGAATCTTAATACCAATGACATTATAAGATCATTCTTCTTGTTTATTTTAAAGAGTTATTCTCACTTTCAGAAGTTAAATATGCAATAAGTATGTATTAACGACATTTTTCCAAAAGACAATAAATACCTTTCAGATGTAGAGTCTAAACACTGCCAAGAAGTATACGGTTTAATTGCTCCAAATTTAACATAACTTTTTGCCTGAAAACAATATTCTCTGTAAATAAGTTAATTGAGATAATTCTCTTATCGATTACACATTCTTTTTCAAAAATATTTTTTCACGATTTTCTTCCATTGAAAATCGTCTCCTTTGAAATGAGAGCAACAAATATAAACTTCTTCCGGTAAATCTTTTTCCTGTATTTTCAATGCAGCTCGCTATGTCTTTGCTCCATCTACGTACGAAATCTACAATTTTATATTGTAAAAAGTTAATCGATTTATTAACAAATAAGTTTGCGTTACGCCACTTATACTCACCTATGGAAGGAAAAAACAAACTAAGACTAATATGTTACTTGCAAAATATCTAAACACTCTAAAACATTTCTCTTGAACAAATCTGTTTAAATTGCTTTCTCAATATAGTACACAAAGGCATCCGTATTATTATATTGGAATTTTGGATTGTGAATGAAGTGAAGTTATATTTTTGTATATCTTGTTATTTTCAAACTAAAACTCTACAGACGTTGTTTCTGTTTGCCAATGAACTCGAGTTCAGAAAATGGGAGAGTTTTGAAATTAAGAAAAATTATCTCGCACACTCAAGCTGAATATCTATAGGTATCTTTAAGATTTTTGCCAACAAAACCCGTATCACAGATTTATGTGGAGTCCAAATTGTATCACAAAGACGGTGAAATTATAGATGCAACTGGGCCAACGAAATATCAGAGTATAACTTTACTTCAGAATTGGCGCTGAAGTAAATCGAATACTGTCAGGAAGTTATCACTGACAAAATTTTAATTACAGAAAAAGAGTCTGAGTTTTTCATGAGCTAAAGTCAGGTAAACATAGTCTAAAGAGACTGTGTAAAACAAGGTGCATAGTAATGTACGAAACCGTGTTGACCTTCATGAAACACTTCCGTTCTTCTAGAAGCTATTACTAGATCAACGGAAGGTAGAGGATATTAAAACAGCCAAAGACCTGTGGGACAAACTCAAAAAGTTATTCGATGATTCTGGATTCACGAGACGCATAAGTTTGTTACGAAGTCTAATATCATTGGGCTTGGAAAACTGTGACTCAATGGTTTGTTATGTGAATCAACTTGTTCAATCAACAGCTCAAACGATGAAAGGAAGAGGCATTCAGATAAATGAGGAGTGTATTGGATCTCTTTTGCTTGCATTATAGAATCTCCATAACCATCAACGCCATTAAGACGATTCTTTTGGACAAGGGCTCAGAAGTCAAGACCGGCAGTGCATTCGATGTACAGATTAATAAAGAAGACAGGTATGTCGATTACGGGACAAGGGCACGTAATACAAGGCTTGAAAATGCGATGGAAGAAATAATTGTGGCAAACAATAACAAAGTACCAGTGACATATATTGCAAATGTAAATATTCAAAAAACAATTGGTGGACAACTGCATGATATTGTTATAAAAAATGCTGTTTGTGTTAGAAAAGGGCACATCAATTTTGCAGATTTATAGAAAATGAATTGCGGCATAGCTGATGGACTAATTTGTGAAGGCAAGAGAGAAAAAGGAAACTGCATTGTCTGTTGTGAAGGGAAATAAAGTTGACCATCATTTTGCCATCATATTGGTACAAGGGCCAACAAGTTATTGGATGTAGTGCATTGAGACATTTGTGGACCCATGGAGGTTACATCCATAGGTGGATCACGATATTTTTTATAATTAGAGGATGATTATAGTAGAATGTGCTTTATTTATTTATTAAAGACAAAAGATGAAGGGATGAAGTATTTTGAAGAATTGAAAACCATGGTAGAAGTGTCAATATTTGTTTTCATTTCAAACGAATTCGAACTGGGCCAGAAAGAAAGTTCGTTAATGGAATTTGATAATAATGGTAGGTATTTAACTATAAAAATGTTGGGAAAAAGTTGTCACGTGCTCTTGCGTCGCTACGTAACGCTTTATCGCCAAAGCTTTGCTCAGGTATCAGATTGCCGGAGGCGCCAGTTTTTATCGTGGTATGCTCCACTTGTTCCGGGCAGCATCAGTGAGGAAACTAAAATACTCCAAGGTTCTCTATGGTGATGACATATACGCTGAAGCCAGTTGAACAGATTTTACTCACCCTTCTGAATTGGTAACTTGGGTATTAGCTCCTATGTTGAGATTTTATTTGATTGTTATATTTCTGGAATCTTGAAACCAGCAGTATACAGGAACAAATTTTAATGAGTAAATCTATTAACAAATAAATGGAAAATTGAAATATGGTATTACTTAACTTAAAAGCGTGCTTCTGTAATCTAGAATCTTCATCAATGAAATGGTATCACACATCTATATGTTTAATGCGTTTATTCAACAGATCATTTTTTGTTGTATTTTCTATTTTCCTACTACAAAATCCAACTGCATAAACTGTATCGAATTTCACTCGATATTTATAGTAGACTGTCGACAGTTTCTGTGTATGGAAAACTTATTTTCCCGGTTTTCCTATTATCCAAATTTTTGTCATATACCATGGGACTTTCCGTGGGTTTTGTATCATTCATGTAGAATCTCTCAAGTATTTCTTCTATATAATTTTCTTGATCTTGAGCTTGATAAAATCCTTGCACTTATTGAGTGCAATCCATATTTCCATATACTTATATTCCATATAAGTGGTGCTTGCTTAAATCCATATAATGACTTTCTCATTCTGCATATTTGATTGCTTTTCTTTTTTTTTAAATATCATCTGCCGGTGGCGAACAACGAAAAACAAAAGTTAACGCAGTATGTCTATAAATTTCATTTCAGTTCGATCTATTTTGTAAGTATTTCTAATAACTGGAGTTGACTCCGCAATCCTTTTCTTAGTTGATTTGCGAAAAGTGAGATTGGGAGAAACGTTATTAGAGCTTATACAATTCTAAAAATTAAAAATGTTAAAGTTAACTATCCCAACTGTAAACTACTGAAAAATTGAAAAGTAACTTAGGCCTAGTTTTACTGATCACTATATTTACTACCACTATACCAACACTCATAATTAAGTTATCGAGACCTAAGCTTGTTAACCAGTATGAGAGAGAGAGATAGAGGAATGTTTTATTGTCAAAAAATTGTTACAATTTGTAGATAAAAGTTTGTAAAAACTAAAAAAACAAACATAAAAGTAACTAAATAAAGATACAAACAAAATTAAATTTCAATATACAGAAAAAAACAACAATGAATAACAAAATTATAGGTGATAATTAGTTTATAAGTCCTTAGAAATAATTAAACCAATACGCAGCATATCCGGACTTTCCAGAAAATATGACCTTAAATTATTTCGGAATGCGAGAAAAGATTTGATTTCAATTGGCAAGTAATTGTGTATTTTTTGTATTGTAAAATATTGAGCTCTAAACTGATTCTGAACGTAGACATTTGAGGAAGTTAAAATCATATTGGACCCAAAGAAAACAAATCATATGAAACACGACATAAATAGCGATTCATCATATTATTATAAGAGAAAACTAGAATATGTTACTTATATTAAAAAGGTTTACTGATGAGACTACATTTACTACTAATGTAATTTTATCATATGAAAACTCTAGATACTGAGCTACAGATTATACTCATTGGGTCATAAGTTGTTAGAATATTTTTAAAATAAGATTAAATATAACTTTAACGTTTTTAATTTATCTATTTATGCGTTAATGTGTATCCTATGCTTCTCCAAGTATCTCATAACTTCTTTTTCTTTCAAATTTTCCGTAAATAAAAATTTCTGAAGTTCTTTGTTTTGTATTTCCAATCGTTTTTTAATAAGAGCCAATTGAGCGTGCGGCGAAGACATCGACTTCTTTTTTATCTGTGTTCACGATACAATCCTGATCATTGCTAAAATTAATAAATAATTATAATTTTTGTAGGTCAACTAAATTTTTTCCTTGTGTTAGTAACACAATGTTCGACACTATGCAGTTCAATTAGAATTGATTTAATACTTGCTATAAGTATTTTCAAATATTAATTACAATTTATGATATTTTTTTTCAGAATGTCCCTGTATGGCGAACGGTTATACGGCTTATACAACGATCTAAAAATCTACATAAATCTTCTTGATCATCAATTTTGTCGAGTTAAGCAAAAATCTATGGAAAAATTAATTTTTGCTATCTTTAGATTGTACAGGTACTATTCCTTCAAACGAGGGTTCGTATGAGAATTTTTTGCCATAGATGTATTTTCGCCTCATCTACTCATTTACAAATTTTTTGCATCTATTCCTCGATCGTATTATTGGCAAAATTTCAAAATTAGAAGATAGAAAGGCATAGAGACATAAGATAATGATCAATTAATAATAATAATCATAATTTAGATGGGCATAAATATTACAAATGCATTCGTACATAAAAACTCCAAATAATATCAAATCGGAAATGGAAACTACCAACCAAGATAAGTGTTAACGTTAAGAAATAATCTGGAAACATTGAAATTAAACTGAAATCAGTACAAAATAGATATCAAAATCTTATTAATAACTTATTTTTCAAAATGAAACAAATTCCTCATCTCACAATAAAATAAATATTTAAATGCAGTCATTCAGCAGCTCTGAGAAACCCATGACACGATGAGCATAAACAAAGTTGAAAAATATCCAGAAATGTACAAAATGACAAACACTTTCTTAATAAGATGCATCAGCATCATTTGTGTTCATATGTCCACTTTTACAAGAAGAAAACAATTTAAAAACCATTGAGTAAGATAGAGGATTTTAGAAATAATATTGATGTAGCTTTTTCTCGGCTTCTTTGATTGTTATCTGTTATTTTTCCTCGAGAAAAGTGGTTAATTAGTGAAGTTACCTCATTGGTTTTGCATCTAAAACTTTGAACCATAGCTTGCATATTCATGTAGATATTTAGTAATTTAGATTATTTTTAATAAAAAAAGACTGTAATCTTTGGCGAGTTATGCAGTTATTATGATCAGAAAATTGCTGAGAAATATATCTATATACTTCTTGCAAATTACAATTACTCCAAATTGCCAGAGTCAGTTCAGTCTACATAACTTTCCTTTTCTGTCCATGAAATAAAAAATACCAAACTTTTTCAAACCATTTTTCTTGTAACTATTTTCAACCAATTCGAAATTTACAACATTCGAACTATAATATAAAATTGTTAATTGCAAAAAAACTAAACGCTTAGATTTAGCTGGTTTTCTAATTTTGCGACTTGATAGATAACCTCTAGCTTTGTACGTTTTTCTAATATCTACAATTTCTTCTAAATATTGTTCTTGCGGGCGTTAGTTTTTCGCTAAATAAGAAAAATCATATTTTGACCTCTTAGAAAGTGTGGAGAATGATATAAACAATTTTGCCAAAAGTTACGACCTTCAGTTTTCACATTTCTAGCGTACTGGACAAGAAAAAATAGCCACATATTAATTTTCTTAGAGAATAATTTCGTTGTAATGCTAAATTTACTGTATTCAATTTGTTATCGATAGAATATTAGATTTCCATTGTGGACTTCACTTACTTATCGAAAATATTATACAAAAAATTGAGTATTAGTTCAGCAGCGAAATCAACGTCGATGTTTGTATGATTTTTCTTGTTCGAGGCAAATAAAGGTCGGAAAGCACTGCTACCAGCTCACAGCTTTCAAGACACAGGGAACCTTCATTAGCATCAAATCGATGTTTCTAAAAAACTCCAGATACTACAGATAGCGGCACGTCATCCACTAAAACAAAATGATGGTTATTATGATAGGGAAGCCCACAAAGCTTAGATAACAAGAACAACAAAATGTTATATAATGTATATTATAATGTTCAAAAAAATTCGTCATTTTGAAATATTCAAGCGCGTCAGATTAAGATATATTTGTCTATTATGTCCTAGTATCTCATAATGTGACAATTATCTAAAGGAATTCTTTTTCCCTAATCTGGGAAAAAATATAATTTCTTTGAACTCAATTAATTGAAAAGATCATGAACTACTTACTATATAATGCGTTCTGCAGTACTCGAAATTTCAAAACCATCCTATATATAGAGTACTTCACGTAGTTACAATCGTCGAGGTGTTGCTTAATTTCACTAAATTTTGGAAGGCCCCATTGTCTCACCCCATTTGATTTACTAGAAAACATATTCAAATATACAGTGTTTAAATTAAAAACAAATATTTTTATTACAAGTTTAGAAGAAGTTTATAAGTTTACAAAATGTAAAATGTTTATTCACATAACGTCTCGATCAGTAATTTGGCTGTTATTAAGATCCTAGATTTGACATGGTTTATTGTACTGCAGAAAGAATTGGATATGTGAGACTGTACTCTTAAAATAATCTTCCGGCTAGCGACCATCATGACTATTTGTATCTTATTCACAGCTGCTCTAAACAATTGGTTTGATACGCGGTGCAACCACTTCCTTAAGTTTCGCAGCCAGTACTCTAATTTGTAGTATTTTATGGTAGTCTTCGTAAGTAAGTAGTAGACTTCGAAAGAAGTCATAATAATAATTTTGCAAAAGATGTTGTTAGGCTTGTGAAATAAAAAGATCAAGTACAAACACTATTAGATAACTTACTAAATACACAAAATAAAGTAATTTCAGACAATTTTTCATAAAAGTCACATTTAAGTCACAAATTCGTCCGACCCTGTATATAAATTTCGTCATATACGACCTAGAATATCGAAATTTGATGCTTCAAAGTCACACTCAAATTATACGTTGAATCGTTTTATTTCATGAGCTTTTTCAACTCTAATAAAATGTATTAATACTTATTCAGCATATACAGGGTATTCTGGGACTTGATGAAACAATTATTGAAAAAAATTTTTGCTATCTTTTATGCCCAGGTTATCCCCAGTGATGTATTTTAAAATTGATACCCTGTACCGATTAGGTTTCCGCCCCTTAAATCAAGGAATGAAAATCGTTTAATAATGAAACAAGACCATACAAAAATTGACACCATTTATCAAATATTTACATTTTTAGTGATGCACAAATGTGAACAGAAAAATGCGTAATGCTATTTTTCTACATGGAATCTTTTTCTTTAATAAATAGGTTAAGTTGCTTCAAAATCATTTTGTTTTCACATGTCAAGAATTGTTCCAATTATAAAGCAAGTTCAGATATTGTATCCAATTTCCCTACAAATGCAAAATTGGCGGTTACTGCATCCTAAGAATATTTGTGACTTCTAAACTGCCTCAACAATTGGTCGCATATTGGGAAGCTTCTTCAAAACCATCAAAAGATCCCCATTTGTTTCTATGAAAGTGATGAATGACTCCTGGAGCCCTACATTTGCGTCAACACCTATATTAATTTGTTTTAACACAGGTCCTCAAAATTCAGATAATATGACCGTTGTTAGACAATTTAATTGAGCCAAGAGCTGCATTTTTAATCAAAGCTTCCGTGGGATCACTTTTTATACCTTCTAGAACCGATATTAACTTGCCATGGGCTTGTTAATCAAGGGCATGAGCCACCCCTGGCCATAAGGATACTAATAGAATTATTTATACCGTCAAATTCACTACAAAGACATACGTAATCATTCATTAAAAATTCATAATGTTTGGATGTAAAATTTAGAAAATATAAGTTTTAATTTCGCAAATATAAATGCCTATAACTCAGAAACGAGGGGTAGTACGAAAAAAATTTTCTCGTATCACAGCATTATTTTCACTTAAGAATCAGTTCTTATTTACAGTCAATTGATAACAAAAAACCGACATTTCCATTTTTCAGGTAAATTGAACTATATTCAAATGTGAATGAATCAACAAATAATTTTCTTCTACTTCGAGAAATATTGTATAAACTTATCTATACTTACTTAAAATAATAAATAAAACCATTTTCATCTTCTATCGTCCTCCAAGTGAGAGAATTCATATTGAATAAATTCTAATTGTTATTAAACAACGATTAAATCACAACCAAGCAACCCTCTATGGGTAGTAATAGTTTGAATGACACTGTTCCGCTGAGTTCTTGAGAACTTCATATATTTTTAAAGAATTTGCGGATATCAATTAATCGTTAATTCCCACCACATAATCGACGCAATATGGGACAATCACATCAAGCTTCGGAATTACCGCTACAGGGCAGCCTCAGTCGATAGTGACAACAATTTCAAGTTGTTTATACCAGTATATAAAACAAACGAAGTAAACCAAAATCCTTAAATATACACAGAGCTTATTTGAAATAAACAAATTTAATACTTTCTACAGGTTTAGTAAATGTATAAAGATTATCGTCTTTCGAACATAATCTATATCAATATATAACTTAGTAAATATATCTTTGAGAAAATAGATTTTTAAATCTACATGTTTGACTATTTAGTATATTTATAATATTTCATCAGATTGACGCCACACAAGGCTGCTTCTTCGAAACCCATGAAATAAAATTTCCGCAATGATAGCTGGTCATACCACTTGTTCTTTTCCGATCAGAGCCTTTCTGTGGATCCCTTCTATACACTAACATATAGGTTAAGGTTCCTTTAAGATACACAACAATTCTATTAGCTGCTAACTATAAAGTTTTGGTATGTCTGCCCGGAAATCTACTCAGATATCTATTGGTGTTGAGCTCGCTTTCATCGTCTTGAACTTTTTTATTATAGCCTTTATACAACAAAAAACCCAACATCAAAAACTAGAGAATTTTTGAACAAAGAGTTTTCTCAAAAATTGTAAGTCCTCTGAAGAAACTGGATGAGTGAGATAAAGAAGCAATGTTTGTTGGATATAGATACCATGGTTAATTTTCACAAATACTTTCTTCAGTGACACACCCAAGATACAAGAAATGGAAATTATTGAGATTCACAATGGAGATGATGAAGAAATGGAAGAAAACAAAGATGAAGAAAATAAAAGAGACGAGTAGAACGGGGGATAAAATAATGATGACCAAGGAGACAACGTACGACGCCAATGAGATTTGTACAATTACATCCTTGGATTTGCTGGAGAACAAAATGAATGTCCTTGCGACTATGGAGTTATGCTTACATATGGAGAAACTATAAACTTGGAAGAGAAAGAGAAACCTTCTTGGAGGACAACACTTGGATCTATGTAGATAAAAGATAAGTGAATACTAAGGAAATACTTAAAAGCAGATGGGTCCTGAGAATAGAAGAAGATGGATCCTACGAGTCCCAGCTGGTAGCAGAAGGTTGTTCACAGGATAGAAACAAAATGGACTTGGAGAATATCTACAGTCCCGTAATATATACTATACCCTTGATATTTTTGTTTACCATTGTTAAGATACAAGACATGCGCAGGAACTCTTCCACTGAAATAAGAGATCATATATACACAGGTATACAATTATGAATGCAATACTCTTTAAATAAGCTCTTCCACTAAATAACAAAATCTTGTACATGTTATGTAATATATGAATAAACTCTAATAATTCCATATGAGGAATGATGTCGTCAATGTCAATCGATGATAATAGATTTTGAAAATATGCAACCAACACAAAGTGACAATCGTTCTCGATTGGCATCAATTCATGTATATCGAATGTATCTGATACAAATAAACTCTAATAATTCCAAATTATGAGAAATTCTGTGATTGGGCTTCAATCGATTTCAATAGATTTCGAAACTCTGCAATCAACATAAAGTGACAATCGATATCAATGTGCATCAATTCATGTATATCGAATGCAATCAACACAAAGTGACAATCGATCTCAATTGGCATCAATTCATGTATATCGAATGTATCTGATACAAATAAACTCTATTAGATCCAAATATATGAAAAATGATGTGATTCGACTTCAATCGACGTCATTAGATTTCGAAAATATGCAATCAACACAAGGTGACAATTGATATCAATGTGCATCAATTTTCATGTATAACGAATGTATCTGATACAAATAAACTCTAACAATTCTAAATATATAAGAAATGATGTCGTCAATGTCAATCGATGACAATAAATTTTGAAAATATGCAACCAACACAAAGTGACAATCGATCTCAATTGGCATCAATTCATGTATATCGAATGTATCTGATACAAATAAACTCTAATAAATCCAAATATATGAGAAATGATGTGATTCGACTTCAATCGATGTCAATATATTTCGAAAATATGCAATCAACACAAAGGACAATTGATATCAATGTGCATCAATTTTCATGTATATCGAATGTATCTGATACAAATAAGCTCTAATAATTCCAAATTATGAGAAATTCTGTGATTGGGCTTCAATCGAATTCAATAGATTTCGAAACTCTGCAATCAACATAAAGTGACAATCGATATCAATGTGCATCAATTCATGTATATCGAATGCAATCAACACAAAGTGACAATCGATCTCAATTGGCATCAATTCATGTATATCAAATGTATCTGATACAAATAAACTCTATTAGATCCAAATATATGGAAAATGATGTGATTCGACTTCAATCGACGTCATTAGATTTCGAAAATATGCAATCAACACAAGGTGACAATCGATCTGAGTTAGCATCAATTCATGTATATCGAATAGATCTGACACAAATGAACAACAATACACTCAAATATATGAGAAATGATGTGAGTCGACTCCAATCGATGTCAATATATTTCGAAAATATGCAATCAACACAAAGTGGCAATTGATATCAATGTGCATCAATTTTCATGTATAACGAATGTATCTGATACAAATAAACTCTAACAATTCCAAATATATAAGAAATGATGTCGTCAATATCAATCGATGACAATAAATTTTGAAAATATGCAACCAACACAAAGTGACAATCGATCTCAATTGGCATCAATTCATGTATATCGAATGTATCTGATACAAATAAACTCTAATAAATCCAAATATATGAGAAATGATGTGATTCGACTTCAATCGATGTCAATATATTTCGAAAATATGCAATCAACACAAAGGACAATTGATATCAATGTGCATCAATTTTCATGTATATCGAATGTATCTGATACAAATAAGCTCTAATAATTCCAAATATATGAGAAATGATGTGATTCGACATAAATCAATGTCAATAGATTTCGAAAATATGCAATCAACATAAAGTGACGATCGAAATCAATGTGCATCAATTCATGTATATCGAATGTATCTGGTACAAATAAACTCTAACAATTCCAAATATATAAGAAATGATGTCGTCAATGTCAATCGATGACAATAGATTTTGAAAATATGCAATCAACAGAAAATGACAATTGATCTCAATTGGCTTCAATTCGTGTATATCGAATATATCTGACACAAATAAACTATTAGATCCAAATATATGAAAAATGATGTGATTCGACTTCAATCGACGGCAATAGATTTCGAAAATATGCAATCAACAGAAAGTCACAATCGATCACAAATGACTTCAATTCATGTGTTTCGAATATATCTGGTACATTTAAACACTAATGCATCCAAATATATGAGAGTGATCTGATTCGACTTCAATCGATGTCAATAGATTTCGAAAATATGCGATCAACAAAAAGTGAAAATCGTTCTCAATTGGCTCCAATTCATGTATAACGAATATATCTTATACAAATAAACTCTAGTACATCCAAGTATATGAGAAATTATGTGATTGGACTTCTATCGACGTCAATGGACTTGGAAAATAAGCAATCAACAGAATGTGACAATTGACCACAAATGTGTATCGAATGTATCTGATACAAATAAACTAAATACTGGAACATCCAAATATATAAGAGTGATGTGATTCGACTTCCATCGATGTCAATAGATTTCGAAAATATGCAATCAACACAAGGTGACAATCGATCTGAGTTGGCTCCAATTCGTGTATATCGAATATATCTCACACAAATATACTCTATTACATCCAAAAATATGAGAAATGCTGTGATTGGACTCCTATCGACGTCAATAGACTTCGAAAATATGCAATCAACACAAAGTGTCAATCGATGTCAATGTGCATCAATTCATGTATATCGAATGTATCTAATACGAATGAACTCTAACACATTCAAATATATGAGAAATTATGTGATTGGAATTCAATCGATGTCAATAGATTTCGAAACTTTGCAATCAACACAAAGTGACAATCGATATCAATGTGCATCAATTTTCATGTATATCCAATGTATCTGATTTAAATAAATTCTAACAATTCCAAATATATGAGAAATGATATGATTCGACATAAATCTATGTCAATAGATTTCGAAAATATGCAATCAACATAAAGTGACGATCGAAATCAATGTGCATCAATTCATGTATATCAAATGTATCTGATACAAATAAACTCTAACAATTCCAAGTATATAAGAAATGATGTCTCAATGTCTATCGATGATAATAGATTATGAACATATGCAATCAACACAAAGTGACAATCGATCTCAATTGGCATCAATTCATGTATTTCGAATGTATCTGATACAAATAAACTCTAATACATCCTAATATATGAGAAATGATGTGATTCGACTTCAATCGATGTCAATATATATTGCGAAAATATGCAATCAACACAAAGTGTCAATCGATATCAATGTGCATCAATTCATGTATATCGAATGTATTTAATACAAATGAACTCTAATACATTCAAATATATGAGAAATTATGTGATTGGAATTCAATCGATGTCAATAGATTTCGAAACTTTGCAATCAACACAAAGAGACAATCGATATCAATGTGCATCAATTTTCATGTATATCGAATGTATCTGATACAAATAAATTCTAATAAATCCAAATATATGTGAAATGATGTGATTCGACATAAATCGATGTCAATAGATTTCGAAAATATGCAATCAACATAAAGTGACGATCGAAATCAATGTGCATCAATTTATGTTTATCGAATGTATCTGGTACAAATAAACTCTAACAATTCCAAGTATATAAGAAATGATGTCTCAATGTCTATCGATGATAATAGATTTTGAACATATGCAATCAACACAAAGTGACAATCGATCTCAATTGGCATCAATTCATGTATTACGAATGTATCTGATACAAATAAACTCTAATACATCCTAATATATGAGAAATGATGTTATTCGACTTCAATCGATGTCAATATATTTCGAAAATATGCAATCATCACAAAATGACAATTGATATCAATGTGCATCAATTTTCATGTATATCGAATTTATCTGATACAAATAAACTCTAATAATTCCAAATATATGTGAAATGATGTGATTCGACTTCAATCGATGTCAATATATTTCGAAAATATGCAATCATCACAAAGTGACATTTGATATCAATGTGCATCAATTTTCATGTATATCGAATGTATCTGGTACAAATAAACTCTAATAATTCCAAATATATGAGAAATGATGTGATTCGACATAAATCGATGTCAATAGATTTCGAAAATATGCAATAATCACAAAGTGACGATCGAAATCAATGTGCATCAATTCATGTATATCGAATGTATCTGATACAAATAAACTCTAATAATTCCAAATATATGAGAAATAATGTGATTCGACATAAATCGATGTCAATAGATTTCGAAAATATGCAATCATCACAAAGTGACAATCGATATCAATGTGCATCAATTCATGTATATCGAATATATCTTATACAAATGAACTCTAGTACATCCAAGTATATGAGAAATTATGTGATTGGAATTCAACCGATGTCAATAGATTTCGAAACTTTGGAATCAACACAAAGTGACAATCAATATCAATGTACATCAATTCATGTATATAGAATGCAATCATCACAAAGTGACATTTGATATCAATGTGCATCAATTTTCATGTATATCGAATGTATCTGGTACAAATAAACTCTAATAATTCCAAATATATAAGAAATGATATGATTCGACATAAATCGATGTCAATAGATTTCGAAAATATGCAATCAACATAAAGTGACGATCGAAATCAATGTGCATCAATTCATGTATATCAAATGTATCTGATACAAATAAACTCTAACAATTCCAAGTATATAAGAAATGATGTCTCAATGTCTATCGATGATAATAGATTTCGAACATATGCAATCAACACAAAGTGACAATCGATCTCAATTGGCATCAATTCATGTATTACGAATGTATCTGATACAAATAAACTGTAATACATCCTAATATATGAGAAATTATGTGATTGGACTTCAATCGATATCAATAGATTTCAAAACTATGCAATCAACATAAAGTGACAATAGATATCAATGTGCATCAATTCATGTATATCGAATGTATCTGATACAAATAAACTCTAATACATCCAAATAAATGAGAAATGATGTGATTCGACTTCAATCGATGTCAGTATATTTCGAAAATATGCAATCATCACAAAGTGACATTTGATATCAATGTGCATCAATTTTCATGTATATCGAATGTATCTGGTACAAATAAACTCTAATAATTCCAAATATATGAGAAATGATGTGATTCGACATAAATCGATGTCAATAGATTTCGAAAATATGCAATCATCACAAAGTGACGATCGAAATCAATGTGCATCAATTCATGTATATCGAATGTATCTAATACAAATAAACTCTAACAATTCTAAATATATGAGAAATGATGTGATTCGACATAAATCGATGTCAATAGATTTCAAAACTATGCAATCAACATAAAGTGACAATAGATATCAATGTGCATCAATTCATGTATATCGAATGCCATCAACACAAAGTGACAATCGATATCAATGTGCATCAATTCATGTATATCGAATATATCTGATACAAATGAACTCTAATACATCCAAATATATGGAAATTGATGTGATTCGACTTCAATCGATGTCAATATATTTCAAAAATATGCAATCATCACAAAGTGAAGATCGAAATCAATGTGCATCAATCCATGTATATCGAATGTATCTGATACAAATGAACTCTAATAATTCCAAATATGAGAGAAATGTATTGATTCGACTTCAATTAAAATCAATAGATTTCAAAACTATGCAATCAACACAAAGTGACAATCGATCTCAATTGGCATCAATTCATGTATATCGAATGTATCCGATACAAATAAACTCTAATTCATCCAAAAATATGAGAAATGAAGTGATTCGACTTCAATCGATGTCAATATATCTCGAAAATATGCAATCAACATAAAGTGACAATTGATATCAATGTGCATAAATTTTCATGTATATCGAATTTATCTGATACAATAAACTCTAATAATTCCAAATATATGAGAAATGTAGTGATTCAACTTCAATCGATGTCAATATATCTCGAAAATTTGCAATCATCACAAAGTGACGATCGAAATCAATGTGCATCAATCCATGTATATCGAATTTATCTGATACAAATAAACTCTAACAATTCCAAATATATAAGAAATGATGTCGTCAATGTCAGTCGATGACAATAGATTTCGAAAATATGCAATCAACATAAAGTGACGATCGAAATCAATGTGCAACAATTTTCATGTATATCGAATGTATCTGATACAAATAAATTCTAACAATTCCAAATATATAAGAAATGATGTCGTCAATGTCAATCGATGACAATAGATTTTGAAAATATGCAACCAACACAAAGTGACAATCGATCTCAATTGGCATCAATTCATGTATATCGAATGTATCTGATACAAATAAACTCTAATAATTCCAAATATATGAGAAATGATGTGTATCGACATAAATCGATGTCAATAGATTTCGAAAATATGCAATCATCATAAAGTGACAATCGATATCAATGTGCATCAATTCATGTATATCGAATATATCTTATACAAATAAACTCTAGTACATCCAAGTATATGAGAAATTATGGGATTGGAATTCAATCGATGTCAATAGATTTCTAAACTTTGCAATCAACACAAAGTGACAATCGATATCAATCTGCATGAATTCATGTATATAGAATGCAATCAATACAAAGTGGCAATTGATATCAATGTGCATCAATTTTCATGTATATCGAATGTATCTGATACAGATAAATTCTAACAATTCCAAATATATAAGAAATGATATGATTCGACATAAATCGATGTCAATAGATTTCGAAAATATGCAATCAACTTAAAGTTACGATCGAAATCAATGTGCATCAATTCATGTATATCAAATGTATCTGATACAAATAAACTCTGACAATTCCAAATATATAAGAAATTATGTCTCAATGTCACTCGATGACAATAGATTTTGAAAATATGCAATCAACAGAAAATGACAATCGATCTCACTTGGCTTCAATTCGTGTATATCGAATATATCTGACACAAATAAACTATTAGATCCAAATATATGAAAAATGATGTGATTCGACTTCAATGGACGTCAATAGATTTCGAAAATATGCAATCAACAGAAAGTGACAATCGATCACAAATGGCTTCAATCCATGTGTTTCGAATATATCTGATACGAATAAACACTAATACATCCAAATATATGAGAGTGATGTGATTCGACTTCAATCGATGTCAATATATTTCGAAAATATGCAATCATCACAAAGTAACAATTGATATCAATGTGCTTCAATTTTCATGTATATTGAATGTATCTGATACAAATAAACTCTAATAATTCCCAATATATGAGAAATGATGTGATTCGACATAAATCGATGTCAATAGATTTCAAAACTATGCAATCAACATAAAGTGACAATAGATATCAATGTGCATCAATTCATGTATATCGAATGCCATCAACACAAAGTGACAATCGATATCAATGTGCATCAATTCATGTATATCGAATGTATCTGATACAAATGAACTCTAATAATTCCAAATATAAGAGAAATGTATTGATTCGACCTCAATCGATTTCAATAGATTTCGAAACTATGCGATCATCACAATGTGACAATCTATCTCAATGTGTATCAATTCATGTATATCGAATGTATCTGATACAAATGAACTCTGATACATCCTAATATATGAGAAATGATGTCGTCAATGTCAATCGATGACAATAGATTTTGAAAATATGCAATCAACACAAAATGACAATCGATCTCGATTGGCTTCAAATCGTGTATATCGAATATATCTGACACAAATAAACTATTAGATCCAAATATATGAAAAATGATGTGACTCGACTTAAATCGACGTCAATAGTTTTCGAAAATATGCAATCAACACAAAGTGACAATCGATATCAATGTGCATCAATTCATGTATATCGAATGCAATCAACTCAAAGTGACAATAGATATCAATGTGCATCAATTTTCATGTATATCGAATGGATCTGATACAAATAAACTCTAACAATTCCAAATATATAAGAAATGATGTCGTCAATGTCAATCGATGACAATAGATTTTGAAAATATGCAATCAACAGAAAATGACAATCGATCTCAATTGGCTTCAATCTATGTGTTTCGAATATATCTGATACGAACAAACACTAATACATCCAAATATATGAGAGTGATGTGATTCGACTTCAATCGATGTCAATATATTTCGAAAATATGCAATCATCACAAAGTGACAATTGATATCAATGTGCATCAATTTTCATGTATATCGAATGTATCTGATACAAATAAACTCTAATAATTCCCAATATATGAGAAATGATGTGATTCGACATAAATCGATGTCAATAGATTTCAAAACTATGCAATCAACATAAAGTGACAATAGATATCAATGTGCATCAATTCATGTATATCGAATGCCATCAACACAAAGTGACAATCGATATCAATGTGCATCAATTCATGTATATCGAATGTATTTGATACAAATGAACTCTAATAATTCCAAATATAAGAGAAATGTATTGATTCGACCTCAATCGATGTCAATAGATTTCGAAACTATGCGATCATCACAATGTGACAATCGATCTCAATGTGCATCAATTCATGTATATCGGATGTATCTGATACAAATGAACTCTAATCCATCCTAATATATCAGAAATTATGTGATTGTACTTCAATCGATATCAATAGATTTCAAAACTATGCAATCAACATAAAGTGACAATAGATATCAATGTGCATCAATTCATGTATATCGAATGTATCTGATACAAATGAACTCTAACACATCCTAGTATATGAGAAATGAAGTCGTCAATGTCAATCGATGACAATAGATTTTGAAAATATGCAATCAACACAAAATGACAATCGATCTCGATTGGCTTCAAATCGTGTATATCGAATATATCTGACACAAATAAACTATTAGATCCAAATATATGAAAAATGATGTGACTCGACTTAAATCGACGTCAATAGATTTCGAAAATTTGCAATCAACACAAAGTGACAATAGATATCAATGTGCATCAATTCATGTATATCGAATGTATCTGATACAAATGAACTCTAATAATTCCAAATATAAGAGAAATGTATTGATTCGACTTCAATCGATGTCAATAGATTTCGAAACTATGCGATCATCACAAAGTGACAATCGATCTCAATGTGCATCAATTCATGTATATCGAATGTATCAGATACAAATGAACTCTAATAATTCCAAATATATGAGAAATGATGTCGTCAATGTCAGTCGATGACAATAGATTTTGAAAATATGCAATCAACACAAAATGACAATCGATCTCGATTGGCTTCAAATCGTGTATATCGAATATTTCTGACACAAATAAACTATTAGATCCAAATATATGGAAAATGATGTGACTCGACTAAAATCGACGTCAATAGATTTCGAAAATATGCAATCATCACAAAGTGACAATTGATATCAATGTGCATCAATTCATGTATATCGAATGTATCTGACACAAATAAACTATTAGATCCAAATATATGAAAAATGATGTGATTCGACTTCAATCGACGTCAATAGATTTCGAAAATATGCAATCAACAGAAAGTGACAATCGATCACAAATGGCTTCAATCCATGTGTTTCGAATATATCTGATACAAATAAACACTATTACATCCGAATATATGAGAGTGATGTGATTCGACATCAATCGATGTCAATAGATTTCGAAAATATGCAATCAACAGAAAGTCACCATCGATCACAAATGGCTTCAATTCATATGTTTCGAATATATCTGAAACATTTAAACACTAATACATCCAAATATATGAGAGTGATGTGATTCGACTTCAATCGATGTCAATAGATTTCGAGAATATGCAATCAACAGAAAGTCACAATCGATCACAAATGACTTCAATTCATGTGTTTCGAATATATCTGATACATTTAAACACTAATGCATCCAAATATATGAGAGTGATCTGATTCGACTTCAATCGATGTCAATAGATTTCGAAAATATGCAATCAACACAAAGTGACAATCGATATCAATGTGCATCAATTCATGTATATAGAATGCAATCAACACAAAGTGGCAATTGATATCAATGTGCATCGATTTTCATGTATATCGAATGTATCTGATACAAATAAATTCTAACAATTCCAAATATATAAGAAATGATATGATTCGACATAAATCGATGTCAATAGATTTCGAAAATACGCAATCAACATAAAGCGACGATCGAAATCAATGTGCATCAATTCATGTATATCAAATGTATCTGATACAAATAAACTCTAACAATTCCAAGTATATAAGAAATGATGTCTCAATGTCTATCGATGATAATAGATTTTGAACATATGGAATCAACACAAAATGACAATCGATCTCGATTGGCATCAATTCATGTATTAAGAATGTATCTGATACAAATAAACTGTAATACAACCTAATATATGAGAAATTATATGATTGGACTTCAATCGATATCAATAGATTTCAAAACTATGCAATCAACATAAAGTGACAATAGATATCAATGTGCATCAATTCATGTATATCGAATGTATCTGATACAAATAAACTCTAATACATCCAAATAAATGAGAAATGATGTGTTTCGACTTCAATCGATGTCAATATATTTCGAAAATATGCCATCATCACAAAGTGACGATCGAAATCAATGTGCATCAATTCATGTATATCGAATGTATCTGATACAAATAAACTCTAATACATCCAAATAAATGAGAAATGATGTGTTTCGACTTCAATCGATGTCAATATATTTCGAAAATATGCCATCATCACAAAGTGACGATCGAAATCAATGTGCATCAATCCATGTATATCGAATGTATCTGATACAAATGAACTCTAATAATTCCAAATATAAGAGAAATATATTGATTCGACTTCAATCGATATCAATAGATTTCAGAACTATGCAATCAACACGAAGTGACAATTGATATCAATGTGCATCAATTCATGTATATCGAATGTATCTGATACAAATAAACTTTAATACATCCAAATATAAGAGAAATGATGTGATTCGACTTCAATCGATGTCAATATATTTCGATAATATGCAATCATCACAAAGTGACAATTGATATCAATGTGCATCAATTCATGTATATCGAATGTATCTGATACGAATAAACTCTAATATTTCCCCATATATGAGAAATGATGTGATTCGACACCAATTGATGTCAATAGATTTCGAGAATATGCAATCAACACAAAGTGACAATCTATCACAATTGGCTTCAATTCATGTATATTGAATGTATCTGACACAAATAAACTCTAATAATTGCAAATATATGAAGAATGATGTTATTCGACTTCAATTGATGTCAATAGATTTGGAAAATATGCAATCAACACAAAGTGACAATCGATCACAATTGGCTTCAATTCATGTATATTGAATGTATCTGACACAAATAAACTCTAATAATTCCTTATATATGAGAAATGATGTGATTCGACTTCAATTGATGTCAATAGATTTCGGAAATATGCAATCACCACAAAGTGACAATTGATCACAATTGGCTTCAATTCATTTATATCAAATGTATCCTATACGAATAAACTCTAATAATTCCAAATATATGAGGAAGGATGTGATTTGACATCAATAGACGTCAATAGATTTCGAGAATATACAATTAACAAAAAGTGACAATCGATCTCATTTGGCCCCAATTCATGTATATCGGATGTATCTGATATAAATAAACTCTAATAATTCCAAATATATGAGGAACGATGTGATTTGACATCAATAGACGTCAATAGATTTCGAGAATATACAATTAACACAAAGTGACAATCGATCTCATTTGGCCCCAATTCATGTATATCGAATGTATCTGATACAAATAAACTCTGATACTTCCAAATATATGAGATATGATGTGATTCGCCTCCAATCGATTTCAATAGATTTCGAGAATATAAAATTAACATAAAGTGACGATCGATCTCATTTGGCCCCAATTCATGTATATCGAATGTATCTGACACAAATAAACCCTAATAATTCCAGATATATGAGAAATGATGTGATTCGACTCCAATTGATGTCAATAGATTTGGAAAATATGCAATCAACACAAAGTGACAATCGATCACAATTGGCTTCAATTCATGTATATTGAATGTATCTGACACAAATAAACTCTAATAATTCCAAATATATGAGGAAGGATGTGATTTGACATCATTAGACGTCAATAGATTTCGAGAATATACAATTAACACAAAGTGACAATCGATCTTATTTGGCCCCAATTCATGTATATTGAATGTATCTGACACAAATAAACTCTAATAATTCCAAATATATGAGGAAGGATGTGATTTGACATCAATAGACGTCAATAGATTTCGAGAATATACAATTTACACAAAGAGACAATCGATCTCATTTGGCCCCAAATCATGTATATCGAATGTATCTGACACAAATAAACTCTAATAATTGCAAATATATGAGAAATGATGTTATTCGACTTCAATTGATGTCAATAGATTTGGAAAATATGCAATCAACACAAAGTGACAATCTATCACAATTGGCTTCAATTCATGTTTATCGAATGTATCTGATACGAATAAACTCTAATAATTCCAAATATATGAGGAAGGATGTGATTCGACATCAATAGACACCAATGGATTTCGAGACAATACAATTAACACAAAGTGACAATCGATCTCATTTGGCCCCAATTCATGTATGTCGAATGAATTTGATACAAATAAACTCTAATAATTCCAAATATATGAGGAATGATGTGATTCGACTCCAATCAATGTCAATAGATTTCGAGAATATTCAATCAACACAAAGTGACAATCTATCACAATTGGCTTCAATTCATGTATATTGAATGTATCTGACACAAATAAACTCTAATAATTCCAAATATATGAGGAAGGATGTGATTTGACATCAATAGACGTCAATAGATTTCGAGAATATACAATTAACACAAAGTGACAATCGATCTTATTTGGCCCCAATTCATGTATATTGAATGTATCTGACACAAATAAACTCTAATAATTCCAAATATAAGAGGAAGGATGTGATTTGACATCAATAGACGTCAATAGATTTCGAGAATATACAATTTACACAAAGAGACAATCTATCACAATTGGCTTCAATTCATGTATATTGAATGTATCTGACACAAATAAACTCTAATAATTCCAAATATATGAGGAATGATGTGATTCGACTCCAATCAATGTCAATAGATTTCGAGGACATGCAATCAACACAAAGTGACAATCGTTTCAATTGGCTTGAATTCATCTATATCGAATATATCTGACACAAATAAACTCTAATAATTGCAAATATATGAGGAATGATGTTATTCGACTTCAATTGATTTCAATAGATTTGGAAAATATGCAATCAACACAAAGTGACAATCGATCACAATTGGCTTCAATTCATGTATATCGAATGTATCTGATACAAATAAACTCTAATATTTCCAAACATATGAGAAATGATGTGATTCGACTCCAATTGATGTCAATAGATTTCGAGAATATGCAATCAACACAAAGTGACAATCGATCACAATTGGCTTCAATTCATTTATATCGAATGTATCCGATACGAATAAACTCTAATAATTCCAAATATATGAGGAAGGATGTGATTTGAAATAAATAGACGTCAATAGATTTCGAGAATATACAATTAACACAAAGTGACAATCGATCTTATTTGGCCCCAGTTCATGTATATCGAATGAATCTGATACAAATAAACTCTAATAATTCCAAATATATGAGGAATGATGTGATTCGACTCCAATCAATGTCAATAGATTCCGAGAATATGCAATCAACACAAAGTGACAATCGATCTCAATTGGCTTGAATTCACCTATATCGAATGTATCTGACACAAATAAACTCTAATAATTGCAAATATATGAGAAATGATGTTATCGACTTCAATTGATGTCAATAGATTTGGAAAATATGCAATCAACACAAAGTGACAATCGATCACAATTGGCTTCAATTCATGTATATTGAATGTATCTGACACAAATAAACTCTAATAATTCCGAATATATGAGGAAGGATGTGATTTGACATCATTAGACGTCAATAGATTTCGAGAATATACAATTAACACAAAGTGACAATCGATCTTATTTGGCCCCAATTCATGTATATTGAATGTATCTGACACAAATAAACTCTAATAGTTCCAAATATATGAGGAAGGATGTGATTTGACATCAATAGACGTCAATAGATTTCGAGAATATACAATTTACACAAAGAGACAATCGATCTCATTTGGCCCCAAATCATGTATATCGAATGTATCTGACACAAATAAACTCTAATAATTGCAAATATATGAGAAATGATGTTATTCGACTTCAATTGATGTCAATAGATTTGGAAAATATGAAATCAACACAAAGTGACAATCTATCACAATTGGCTTCAATTCATGTTTATCGAATGTATCTGATACGAATAAACTCTAATAATTCCAAATATATGAGGAAGGATGTGATTCGACATCAATAGACACCAATGGATTTCGAGACAATACAATTAACACAAAGTGACAATCGATCTCATTTGGCCCCAATTCATGTATGTCGAATGAATTTGATACTAATAAACTCTAATAATTCCAAATATATGAGGAATGATGTGATTCGACTCCAATCAATGTCAATAGATTTCGAGAATATTCAATCAACACAATGTGACAATCTATCACAATTGGCTTCAATTCATGTATATTGAATGTATCTGACACAAATAAACTCAAATAATTCCAAATATATGAGGAAGGATGTGATTTGACATCAATAGACGTCAATAGATTTCGAGAATATACAATTAACACAAAGTGACAATCGATCTTATTTGGCCCCAATTCATGTATATTGAATGTATCTGACACAAATAAACTCTAATAATTCCAAATATATGAGGAAGGATGTGATTTGACATCAATAGACGTCAATAGATTTCGAGAATATACAATTTACACAAAGAGACAATCTATCACAATTGGCTTCAATTCATGTATATTGAATGTATCTGACACAAATAAACTCTAATAATTCCGAATATATGAGGAATGATGTGATTCGACTCCAATCAATGTCAATAGATTTCGAGGACATGCAATCAACACAAAGTGACAATCGTTTCAATTGGCTTGAATTCATCTATATCGAATATATCTGTCACAAATAAACTCTAATAATTGCAAATATATGAGGAATGATGTTATTCGACTTCAATTGATGTCAATAGATTTGGGAAATATGCAATCAACACAAAGTGACAATCGATCACAATTGGCTTCAATTCATGTATATCGAATGTATCTGATACAAATAAACTCTAATATTTCCAAACATATGAGAAATGATGTGATTCGACTCCAATTGATGTCAATAGAATTCGAGAATATGCAATCAACACAAAGTGACAATCGATCACAATTGGCTTCAATTCATTTATATCGAATGTATCCGATACGAATAAACTCTAATAATTCCAAATATATGAGGAAGGATGTGATTTGAAATAAATAGACGTCAATAGATTTCGAGAATATACAATTAACACAAAGTGACAATCGATCTTATTTGGCCCCAGTTCATGTATATCGAATGAATCTGATACAAATAAACTCTGATACTTCCAAATATATGAGAAATGATGTTATTCGACTTCAATTGATGTCAATAGATTTGGAAAATATGCAATCAACACAAAGTGACAATCGATCACAATTGGCTTCAATTCATGTATATCGAATGTATCTGATACAAATAAACTCTAATATTTCCAAATATATGAGAAATGATGTGATTCGACTCCAATTGATTTCAATAGATTTCGATAATATGCAAACAACACAAAGTGACAATCCATCACAATTGGCTTCAATTCATGTTTATCGAATGCATCTGATACGAATAAACTCTAATAATTCCAAATATATGAGGAAGGATGTGATTTGACATCAATAGACGTCAATAGATTTCGAGAATATACAATTAACACAAACTGACAATCGATCTCATTTGGCCCCAATTCATGTATGTCGAATGAATTTGATACAAATAAACTCTAACAATTCCAAATATATGAGGAATGATGTGATTCGACTCCAATCAATGTCAATAGATTTCGAGAATATGCAATCAACACAAAGTGACAATCTATCACAATTGGCTTCAATTCATGTATATTGAATGTATCTGACACAAATAAACTCTAATAATTCCTTATATATGAGAAATGATGTGATTCGACTGCAATTGATGTCAATAGATTTCGGAAATATGCAATCACCACAAAGTGACAATTGATCACAATTGGCTTCAATTCATTTATATCGAAAGTATCCTATACGAATAAACTCTAATAATTCAAATATATGAGGAAGGATGTGATTTGACATCAATAGACGTCAATAGATTTCGAGAATATACAATTAACAAAAAGTGACAATCGATCGCATTTGGCCCCAATTCATGTATATCGGATGTATCTGATATAAATAAACTCTAATAATTCCAAATATATGAGGAACGATGTGATTTGACATCAATAGACGTCAATAGATTTCGAGAATATACAATTAACACAAAGTGACAATCGATCTCATTTGGCCCCAATTCATGTATATCGAATGTATCTGACACAAATAAACCCTAATAATTCCAGATATATGAGAAATGATGTGATTCGACTCCAATTGATGTCAATAGATTTCGAGAATATGCAATCAACACAAAGTGACAATCTATCACAATTGGCTTCAATTCATGTATATCGAATGTATCTGACACAATTAAAACTCTAATAATTGCAAATATATGAGAAATGATGTGATTCGACTCCAATTGATGTCAATAGATTTCGAGAATATGCAAACAACACAAAGTGACAATCTATCACAATTGGCTTCAATTCATGTATATCGAATGTATCTGATACAAATAAACTCTAATATTTCCAAATATATGAGAAATGATGTGATTCGACTCCAATTGATGTCAATAGATTTCGAGAATATGCAAACAACACAAAGTGACAATCTATCACAATTGGCTTCAATTCATGTTTATCGAATGTATCTGATACGAATAAACTCTAATAATTCCAAATATATGAGGAAGGATGTGATTTCGACATCAATAGACGTCAATGGACTTCGAGACAATACAATTAACACAAAGTGACAATCGATCTCATTTGGCCCCAATTCATGTATGTCGAATGAATTTGATACAAATAAACTCTAATAATTCCAAATATATGAGGAATGATGTGATTCGACTCCAATCAATGTCAATAGATTTCGAGAATATGCAATCAACACAAAGTGACAATCTATCACAATTGGCTTCAATTCATGTATATTGAATGTATCTGACACAAATAAACTCTAATAATTCCTTATATATGAGAAATGATGTGATTCGACTTCAATTGATGTCAATAGATTTCGGAAATATGCAATCACCACAAAGTGACAATTGATCACAATTGGCTTGAATTCATCTATATCTGATGTATCTGACACAAATAAACTCTAATAATTCCAGATATATGAGAAATGATGTGATTCGACTCCAATCAATGTCAATAGATTTCGAGAATATGCAATCAACACAAAGTGACTATCGATCTCAATTGGCTTGAATTCATCTATATCGAATGTATCTGCAATCAACACATAGTGACAATCGATCACAATTGGCTTCAATTCATGTTTATCGAATGTATCTGATACGAATAAACTCTAATAATTCCAAATATATGAGGAAGGATGTGATTCGACATCAATAGACGTCAATAGATTTCGAGAATATACAATTAACACAAAGTGACAATTGATCTCATTTGGCCCCAATTCATGTATGTCGAATGAATTTGATACAAATAAATTCTAATGATTCCAAATATATGAGGAATGATGTGATTCGACTCCAATCAATGTCAATAGATTTCGAGAATATGCAATCAACACAAAGTGACAATCTATCACAATTGGCTTCAATTCATGTATATTGAATGTATCTGACACAAATAAACTCTAATAATTCCTTATATATGAGAAATGATGTGATTCGACTTCAATTGATGTCAATAGATTTCGGAAATATGCAATCACCACAAAGTGACAATTGATCACAATTGGCTTCAGTTCATTTATATCGAATGTATCCGATACGAATAAACTCTAATAATTCCAAATATATGAGGAAGGATGTGATTTGACATCAATAGACGTCAATAGATTTCGAGAATATACAATTAACACAAAGTGACAATCGATCTTATTTGGCCCCAATTCATGTATATCGAATGAATCTGATAGAAATAAACTCTAATAATTCCAAATATATGAGGAATGATGTGATTCGACTCCAATCAATGTCAATAGATTTCGAGAACATGCAATCAACACAAAGTGACAATCGTTTCAATTGGCTTGAATTTATCTATATCGAATATATCTGACACAAATAAACTCTAATAATTGCAAATATATCAGGAATGATGTTATTCGACTTCAATTGATGTCAATAGATTTGGAAAATATGCAATCAACACAAAGTGACAATCGATCACAATTGGCTTCAATTCATGTATATCGAATGTATCTGATACAAATAAACTCTAATATTTCCAAACATATGAGAAATGATGTGATTCGACTCCAATTGATGTCAATAGATTTCGATGATATGCAATCAACACAAAGTGACAATCGATCACAATTGGCTTCAATTCATTTATATCGAATGTATCCGATACGAATAAACTCTAATAATTCCAAATATATGAGGAAGGATGTGATTTGAAATAAATAGACGTCAATAGATTTCGAGAATCTACAATTAACAAAAAGTGACAATCGAACTTATTTGGCCCCAATTCATGTATATCGAATGAATCTCATACAAATAAACTCTGATACTTCCAAATATATGAGATATGATGTGATTCGACTCCAATTGATGTCAATAGATTTCGAGAATATGCAATCAACACAAAGTGACAATCGATCTCAATTGGCTTGAATTCATCTATATCGAATGTATCTGACACAGATAAACTCTAATAATTGCAAATATATGAGAAATGATGTTATTCGACTTCAATTGATGTCAATAGATTTGGAAAATATGCAATCAACACAAAGTGACAATCGATCACAATTGACTTCAATTCATGTATATCGAATGTATCTGATACAAATAAACTCTAATATTTCCAAATCAAATGAGATCGATTGTCACTTTGTGTTAATTGCATATTTTCGAAATCTATTGACAACAATTGAAGTCGAATCACATTATTGCTCATATATCTGGAATTATTAGCGTTTATTTGTGTCAGATACATTTAATATACATGAATTGAAGCCAATTGTGATAGATTGTCACTTTGTGTTGATTGCATATTCTCGAAATCTATTGACATTGATTGGAGTCGAATCACATCATTCCTCATATATCTGGAATTATTAGAGTTTATTTGTGTCAGATACATTTAATATACATGAATTGAAGCCAATTGTGATAGATTGTCACTTTGTGTTGATTGCATATTCTCGAAATCTATTGACATTGATTGGAGTCGAATCACATCATTCCTCATATATCTGGAATTATTAGAGTTTATTTGTGTCAGATACATTCGATATAGATGAATTCAAGCCAATTGTGATCGATTGTCACTTTGTGGTGATTGCATATTCTCGAAATCTACTGACATCAATTGGAGTCGAATCACATCATTTCTCATATATTTGGAAATATTAGGGTTTATTTGTATCAGATACACATCGATATACATGAATTGAAGCCAATTGTGATCGATCGTCACTTTGTGTTGATTGCATATTTTCCAAATCTATTGATATCAATTGAAGTCGAATAACATCATTCCTCATATATTTGCAATTATTAGAGTTTATTTGTGTCAGATACATTCAATATACATGAATTGAAGCCAATTGTGATAGATTGTCACTTTGTGTTCATTGCATATTCTCGAGATCTATTGACATCAATTGGTGTCGAATCACATCATTTTTCATATATGGGGAAATATAAGAGTTTATTCGTATCAGATACCGATATACATGAATTGAAGTCAATTGTGATCGATTGTCACTTTGTGTTGATTGCGTATTTTCCAAATCTATTGATATCAATTGAAGTCGAATAACATCATTTCTCATATATTTGCAATTATTAGCGTTTATTTGTGTCAGATACATTCGATATAGATGAATTCAAGCCAATTGAGATCGATTGTCACTTTGTGTTGATTGCATATTCTCGAAATCTATTGACATCAATTGGAGTCGAATCACATCATTCCTCATATATTTGGAATTATTAGAGTTTATTTGTATCAGATTCATTCGATATACATGAATTGGGGCCAAATGAGATCGATCGTCACTTTATGTTAATTGTATATTCTCGAAATCTATTGAAATCGATTGAAGTCGAATCACATCATATCTCATATATTTGGAAGTATCAGAGTTTATTTGTATCAGATACATTCGATATACATGAATTGAAGCCAATTGTGACCGATTGTCACTTTGTGTTTATTGCATATTCTCGAAATCTATTGACATCAATTGAAGTCGAATCACATCATTTCTCATATATCTGGAATTATTAGAGTTTATTTGTGTCAGATACATTCGATATAGATGAATTCAAGCCAATTGTGATCGATTATCATTTTGTGTTAATTGTATATTCTCGAAATCTATTGAAGTCAATTCAAGTCGAATCACATCATTCCTCATATATTTGGAATTATTAGAGTTTATTTATATCAGATACATCCGATATACATGAATTCAAGCCAATTGTGATCAATTGTCACTTTGTGGTGATTGCATATTTCCGAAATCTATTGACATCAATTGAAGTCGAATCACATCATTTCTCATATATAAGGAATTATTAGAGTTTATTTGTGTCATATACATTCAATATACATGAATTGAAGCCAATTGTGATAGATTGTCACTTTGAGTTAATTGCATATTCTCGAAATCTATTGACATTGATTGGAGTCGAATCACATCATTCCTCATATATTTGGAATTATTAGAGTTTATTTGTATCAAATTCATTCGACATACATGAATTGGGGCCAAATGAGATCGATTGTCACTTTTTGTTAATTGCATATTCTCGAAATCTATTGACATCAATTGAAGTCGAATCACATCATTTCTCATATATCTGGAATTATTAGAGTTTATTTGTGTCAGATACATTCGATATAGATGAATTCAAGCCATTTGAGATCGATTGTCACTTTGTGGTGATTGCATATTTCCGAAATCTATTGACATTGATTGGAGTCGAATCACATCATTTCTCATATATTTGGAATTATTAGAGTTTATTCGTATCAGATTCATTCGATATACATGAATTGGGGCCAAATGAGATCGATTGTCTCTTTGTGTTAATTATATATTCTCGAAATCTATTGACGTCTATTGATGTCAAATCACATCCTTCCTCATATATTTGGAATTATTAGAGTTCATTCGTATCAGATGCATTCGATAAACATGAATTGGAGCCAATTGTGATCGATTGTCACTTTGTGTTGATTGCATATTCTCGAAATCTATTGACATCAATTGGAGTCGAATCACATCATTTCTCATATATTTTTAAATATAAGAGTTTATTTGTATCAGATACATTCGATATACATGAATTGAAGTCAATTGTGATCGATTGTCACTTTGAGTTGATTCCACATTTTCCAAATCTATTGACATCAATTGAAGTCGAATAACATCATTTTTCATATATTTGCAATTATTAGAGTTTATTTGTGTCAGATTCATTCGATATAGATGAATTCAAGCCATTTGAGATCGATTGTCACTTTGTGTTGAATGCATATTCTCGAAATCTATTGACATTGATTGAAGTCGAATCACATCATTCCTCATATATTTGGAATTATTAGAGTTTATTCGTATCAGATTCATTCGATATACATGAATTGGGGCCAAATGAGATCGATTGTCTCTTTGTGTTAATTGTATATTCTCGAAATCTATTGACGTCTATTGATGTCAAATCACATCCTTCCTCATATATTTGGAATTATTAGAGTTTATTCGTATCGGATACATTCGATATAAATAAATTCAAGCCAATTGTGATCGATTGTCACTTTGTGTTGATTGCATATTCTCGAAATCTAATGACATCAATTGAAGTCGAATCACATCATTTCTCATATATCTGGAATTATTAGAGTTTATTTGTGTCAGATACATTCGATATAGATGAATTCAAGCCAATTGTGATCGATTGTCATTTTGTGTTAATTGTATATTCTCGAAATCTATTGAAGTCAATTCAAGTCGAATCACATCATTCCTCATATATTTGGAATTATTAGAGTTTATTTATATCAGATACATCCGATATACATGAATTCAAGCCAATTGTGATCAGTTGTCACTTTGTGGTGATTGCATATTTCCGAAATCTATTGACATCAATTGAAGTCGATTCACATCATTTCTCATATATAAGGAATTATTAGAGTTTATTTGTGTCAGATACATTCAATATACATGAATTGAAGCCAATTGTGATCGATTGTCACTTTGAGTTGATTCCATATTTTCCAAATCTATTGACATCAATTGAAGTCGAATCACATCATTTCTCATATAGAAGGAATTATTAGAGTTTATTTGTGTCAGATACATTCAATATACATGAATTGAAGCCAATTGTGATCAATTGTCACTTTGTGTTGATTGCATATTCTCGAAATCTATTGACATTGATTGGAGTCGAATCACATCATACCTCATATATTTGGAATTATTAGAGTTTATTTGTATCAAATTCATTCGACATACATGAATTGGGACCAAATGAGATCGATTGTCACTTTGTGTTAATTGCATATTCTCGAAATCTATTGACATCAATTGAAGTCGAATCACATCATTTCTCATATATCTGCAATTATTAGAGTTTATTTGTGTCAGATACATTCGATATAGATGAATTCAAGCCAATTGTGATCGATTGTCACTTTGTGGTGATTGCATATTTTCGAAATCTATTGACATCAATTGAAGTCGAATCACATTATTTCTCATATATCTGGAATTATTAGAGTTTATTTGTGTCAGATACATTCAATATAGATGAATTCAAGCCAATTTTGATCGATTGTCATTTTATGTTAATTGTATATTCTCGAAATCTATTGAAGTCAATTCAAGTCGAATCACATCATTCCTCATATATTTGGAATTATTAGAGTTTATTTATATCGGATACATCCGATATACATGAATTCAAGCCAATTGTGATCAATTGTCACTTTGTGGTGATTGCATATTTCCGAAATCTATTGATATCAATTGAAGTCGAATCACATCATTTCTCATATATAAGCTATTATTAGAGTTTATTTGTGTCAGATACATTCAATATACATGAATTGAAGCCAATTGTGATAGATTGTCACTTTGTGTTGATTGCATATTCTCGAAATCTATTGACATTGATTGGAGTCGAATCACATCAATTCTCATATATTTGGAATTATAAGAGTTTATTTGTATCAAATTCATTCGACATACATGATTTGGGGCCAAATGAGATCGATTGTCACTTTGTGTTAATTGCATATTCTCGAAATCTATGGACATCAATTGAAGTCGAATCACATCATTTCTCATATATCTGGAATTAGTAGAGTTTATTTGTTTTCAGATACATTCGATATAGATGAATTCAAGCCAATTGTGATCGATTGTCACTTTGTGGTGATTGCATATTCTCGAAATCTATTGACATCAATTGAAGTCGAATAACATCATTCCTCATATATTTGCAATTATTAGAGTTTATTTGTGTCAAATACATTCAATATACATGAATTGAAGCCAATTGTGATAGATTGTCACTTTGTGTTCATTGCATATTCTCGAGATCTATTGACATCAATTGGTGTCGAATCACATCATTTTTCATATATGGGGAAATATAAGAGTTTATTTGTATCAGATACATTCGATATACATGAATTGAAGTCAATTGTGATCGATTGTCACTTTGTGTTGATTGCATATTTTCCAAATCTATTGACATCAATTGAAGTCGAATAACATCATTTCTCATATATTTGCAATTATTAGAGTTTATTTGTGTCAGATACATTCAATATAGATGAATTCAAGCCAATTGAGATCGATTGTCACTTTGTGATGATTGCATATTCTCGAAATCTATTGACATCAATTGGAGTCGAATCACATCATTCCTCATATATTTGGAATTATTAGAGTTCATTTGTATCAGATTCATTCGATATACATGAATTGAGGCCAAATGAGATCGATCGTCACTTTATGTTAATTGTATATTCTCGAAATCTATTTAAATCGATTGAAGTCGAATCACATCATATTTCATATATTTGGAAGTATCAGAGTTTATTTGTATCAGATACATTCCATATACATGAATTGAAGCCAATTGTGATCGATTGTCACTTTGTGTTGATTGCATATTCTCGAAATCTATTGACATTGATTGGAGTCGAATCACATCATTCCTCATATATTTGGAATTATTAGAGTTTATTTATATCAGATACATCCGATATACATGAATTCAAGCCAATTGTGATCAATTGTCACTTTGTGGTGATTGCATATTTCCGAAATCTATTGATATCAATTGAAGTCGAATCACATCATTTCTCATATATAAGGAATTATTAGAGTTTATTTGTGTCAGATACATTCAATATACATGAATTGAAGCCAATTGTGATAGATTGTCACTTTGTGTTGATTGCATATTCTCGAAATCTATTGACATTGATTGGAGTCGAATCACATCAATTCTCATATATTTGGAATTATAAGAGTTTATTTGTATCAAATTCATTCGACATACATGAATTGGGGCCAAATGAGATCGATTGTCACTTTGTGTTAATTGCATATTCTCGAAATCTATGGACATCAATTGAAGTCGAATCACATCATTTCTCATATATCTGGAATTAGTGGAGTTTATTTGTTTTCAGATACATTCGATATAGATGAATTCAAGCCAATTGTGATCGATTGTCACTTTGTGGTGATTGCATATTCTCGAAATCTATTGACATCAATTGAAGTCGAATAACATCATTCCTCATATATTTGCAATTATTAGAGTTTATTTGTGTCAGATACATTCAATATACATGAATTGAAGCCAATTGTGATAGATTGTCACTTTGTGTTCATTGCATATTCTCGAGATCTATTGACATCAATTGGTGTCGAATCACATCATTTTTCATATATGGGGAAATATAAGAGTTTATTTGTATCAGATACATTCGATATACATGAATTGAAGTCAATTGTGATCGATTGTCACTTTGTGTTGATTGCATATTTTCCAAATCTATTGACATCAATTGAAGTCGAATCACATCATTTCTCATATATTTGGAAATATTAGGGTTTATTTGTGTCAGATACATTCAATATAGATGAATTCAAGCCAATTGTGATCAATTGTCACTTTGTGATGATTGCATATTCTCGAAATCTATTGACATCAATTGGAGTCGAATCACATCATTCCTCATATATTTGGAATTATTAGAGTTCATTTGTATCAGATTCATTCGATATACATGAATTGGGGCCAAATGAGATCGATCGTCACTTTATGTTAATTGTATATTCTCGAAATCTATTTAAATCGATTGAAGTCGAATCACATCATATTTCATATATTTGGAAGTATCAGAGTTTATTTGTATCAGATACATTCCATATACATGAATTGAAGCCAATTGTGATCGATTGTCACTTTGTGTTGATTGCATATTCTCGAAATCTATTGACATTGATTGGAGTCGAATCACATCATTTTTCATATATGGGGAAATATAAGAGTTTATTTGTATCAGATACATTCGATATACATGAATTGAAGTCAATTGTGATCGATTGTCACTTTGTGTTGATTGCATATTTTCCAAATCTATTGACATCAATTGAAGTCGAATCACATCATTTCTCATATATCTGGAATTATTAGAGTTTATTTGTGTCAGATACATTCGATATAGATGAATTGAAGCCAATTGTAATAGATTGTCACTTTGTGTTGATTGCATATTCTCGAAATCTATTGACATTGATTGGAGTCGAATCACATCATTCCTCATATATTTGGAATTATTAGAGTTTATTTGTATCAAATTCATTCGACATACATGAATTGGGGCCAAATGAGATCGATTGTCACTTTGTGTTAATTGCATATTCTCGAAATCTATTGAAGTCAATTCAAGTCGAATCACATCATTTCTCATATATCTGGAATTATTAGATTTTATTTGTGTCAGATACATTCGATATAGATGAATTCAAGCCAATTGTGATCGATTGTCACTTTGTGGTGATTGCATATTTTCGAAATCTATTGACATCAATTGAAGTCGAATCACATTATTTCTCATATATCTGAAATTATTAGAGTTTATTTGTGTCAGATACATTCGATATATGTAGATGAATTCAAGCCAATTTTGATCGATTGTCATTTTGTGTTGATTGCATATTCTCGAAATCTATTGACATCAATTGGAGTCGAATCACATCATTCCTCATATATTTGGAATTATTGGAGTTTATTTGTATCAGATACATTCGATATACATGAATTGAAGCCAATTGTGATAGATTCTCACTTTGTGTCGATTGCATATTCTCGAAATCTATTGACATTGATTGGAGTCGAATCACATCATTTCTCATATATAAAGAATTATTAGAGTTTATTTGTGTCAGATACATTCAATATACATTAATTGAAGCCAATTGTGATAGATTCTCACTTTGTGTTGATTGCATATTCTCGAAATCTATTGACATTGATTGGAGTCGAATCACATCATTCCTCATATATTTGGAATTATTAGAGTTTATTTCTATCAGATTCATTCGATATACATGAATTGGGGCCAAATAAGATCGATTGTCACTTTGTGTTAATTGTATATTCTCGAAATCTATTGACATTGATTGGAGTCGAATCACATCATTCCTCATATATTTGGAATTATTAGAGTTTATTCGTATCAGATACATTCGATAAACATGAAATGAAGCCAATTGTGATGGATTGTCACTTTGTGTTGATTGCATATTTTCCAAATCTATTGACATCAATTGAAGTCGAATAACATCATTTCTCATATATTTGCAATTATTAGAGTTTATTAGTGTCAGATACATTCGATATAGATGAATTCAAGCCAATTGAGATCGATTGTCACTTTGTGTTGATTGCATATTCTCGAAATCTATTGACATTGATTGGAGTCGAATCACATCATTCCTCATATATTTGGAATTATTAGAGTTTATTTGTATCAGATTCATTCGATATAGATGAATTGAAGCCAATTGTGATCGATTGTCACTTTGTGTTGATTGCATATTTTCCAAATCTATTGACATCAATTGAAGTCGAATAACATCATTTCTCATATATTTGCAATTATTAGAGTTTATTTGTGTCAGATACATCCGATATAGGTGGATTCAAGCCAATTGAGATCGATTGTCACTTTGTGTTGATTGCATATTCTCGAAATCTATTGACATCAATTGGAGTCGAATCACATCATTTCTCATATATTTGGAAAATTTAGAGTTTATTTGTATCAGATACATTCGATATACATGAATTGAAGTCAATTGTAATTGATTGTCACTTTGTGTTGATTGCATATTTTCCAAATCTATTGACATCAATTGAAGTCGAATAACATCATTTCTCATATATTTGCAATTATTAGAATTTATTTGTGTCAGATACATTCGATATAGATGGATTCAAGCCAATTGAGATCGATTGTCACTTTGTGGTGATTGCATATTTCCGAAATCTATTGACATCAATTGAAGTCGAATCACATCATTCCTCATATATTTGGAATTATTAGAGTTTATTCGTATCGGATACATTCGATATAATTGAATTGAAGCCAATTGTGATCGATTGTCACTATGTGTTGATTGTATATTCTCGAAATCTATTGACATCGATTGGAGGCGAATCACATCATATCTCATATATTTGGAAGTATCAGAGTTTATTTGTATCAGGTACATTCGATATACATGAATTGGGGCCAAATGAGATCGATTGTCACTTTGTGTTAATTGTATATTCTCGAAATCTATTGAAGTCATTTCAAGTCGAATCACATCATTCCTCATATATTTGGAATTATTAGAGTTTATTTATATCAGATACATCCGATATACATGAATTCAACCCAATTGTGATCGATTGTCACTTTGTGTTAATTGTATATTCTCGAAATCTATTGAAATCGATTGAAGTCGAATCACATCATATCTCATATAATTGGAAGTATCAGAGTTTATTTGTATCAGATACATTCGATATAGATGAACTCAAGCTAATTGAGATCGATTGTCACTTTGTGTTGATTGCATATTCTCGAAATGTATTGACATCATTTGGAGTCGAATCACATCATTTTTCATATGTTTGGAAATATTAGAGTTTATTTGTATCAGATACATTCGATATACATGAATTGAAGCCAATTGTGATCGATTTTCACTTTGTGTTGATTACATATTTTCCAAATCTATTGACATCAATTGAAGTCGAATAACATCATTCCTCATATATTTGCAATTATTAGAATTTATTTGTGTCAGATATATTCGATATAGATGAATTCAAGCCAATTGAAACGATTGTCACTTTGTGTTGATTTCATGTTCTCGAAATCTATTGACATTGATTGGAGTCGAATCACATCATTCCTCATATATTTGGAATTATTAGAGTTTATTTATATCAGATACATCCGATATACATGAATTCAAGCCAATTGTGATCTATTGTCACTTTGTGTTAATTGTATATTATCGGAATCTATTGAAATCGATTGGAGGCGAATCACATCATATCTCATATATTTGGAATTATTAGAGTTTATTTGTATCAGATACATTCGATATACATGAATTGGGGCCAAATGAGATCGATTGTCACTTTGTGTTAATTGTATATTCTCGAAATCTATTGAAATCAATTGAAGCCGAATCACATCATATCTCATATATTTGGAAGTATCAGAGTTTATTTGTATCAGATACATTCGATATAGATGAACTCAAGCTAATTGAGATCGATTGTCACTTTGTGTTGATTGCATATTCTCGAAATCTATTGACATCAATTGGAGTCGAATCACATCATTTCTCATATGTTTGGAAATATTGGAGTTTATTTGTATCAGATACATTCGATATACATGAATTGAAGCCAATTGTGATCGATTGTCACTTTGTGTTAATTGTATATTCTCGAAATCTATTTAAATCGATTGGAGTCGAATCACATCATTCCTCATATATTTGGAATTATTAGAGTTTATTTATATCAGATACATCCGATATACATGAATTCAAGCCAATTGTGATCTATTGTCACTTTGTGTTAATTGTATATTATCGAAATCTATTGAAATCGATTGGAGGCGAATCACCTCATATCTCATATATTTGGAATTATTAGAGTTCATTTGTATCAGATACATTCGATATACATGAATTGGGGCCAAATGAGATCGATTGTCACTTTGTGTTAATTGTATATTCTCGAAATCTATTGAAATCAATTGAAGTCGAATCACATCATATCTCATATATTTGGAAGTATCAGAGTTTATTTGTATCAGATACATTCGATATAGATGAACTCAAGCTAATTGAGATCGATTGTCACTTTGTGTTGATTGGATATTCTCGAAATCTATTGACATCAATTGGAGTCGAATCACATCATTTCTCATATGATTGGAAATATTAGAGTTCATTTGTATCAGATACATTCGATATACATGAATTGAAGCCAATTGTGATCGATTTTCACTTTGTGTTGATTACATATTTTCCAAATCTATTGACATCAATTGAAGTCGAATAACATCATTCCTCATATATTTGCAATTATTAGAATTTATTTGTGTCAGATATATTCGATATAGATGAATTCAAGCCAATTGAAACGATTGTCACTTTGTGTTGATTCCATGTTCTCGAAATCTATTGACATTGATTGGAGTCGAATCACATCATTCCTCATATATTTGGAATTATTAGAGTTTATTTATATCAGATACATCCGATATACATGAATTCAAGCCAATTGTGATCTATTGTCACTTTGTGTTAATTGTATATTATCGAAATCTATTGAAATCGATTGGAGGCGAATCACATCATATCTCATATATTTGGAATTATTAGAGTTTATTTGTATCAGATACATTCGATATACATGAATTGGGGCCAAATGAGATCGATTGTCACTTTGTGTTAATTGTATATTCTCGAAATCTATTGAAATCAATTGAAGTCGAATCACATCATATCTCATATATTTGGAAGTATCAGAGTTTATTTGTATCAGATACATTCGATATAGATGAACTCAATCTAATTGAGATCGATTGTCACTTTGTGTTGATTGCATATTCTCGAAATCTATTGACATCAATTGGAGTCGAATCACATCATTTCTCATATATTTGGAATTATTTGAGTTTATTTGTATCAGATACATTCGATATACATGAATTGGGGCCAAATGAGATCAATTGTCACTTTGTGTTAATTGTATATTCTCGAAATCTATTGAAGTCAATTCAAGTCGAATCACATCATTCTTCATATATTTGGAATTATTAGAGTTTATTTATATCAGATACATCCGATATACATGAATTCAAGCCAATTGTGATCTTTTGTCACTTCGTGTTAATTGTATATTAAATCTATTGAAATCGATTGGAGGCGAATCACATCATATCTCATATATTTGGAAGTATCAGAGTTTATTTGTATCAGATACATTCAATATACATGAATTGGGGCCAAATGAGATCGATTGTCACTTTGTGTTAATTGTATATTCTCGAAATCTATTGAAGTCAATTCAAGTCGAATCACATCATTCTTCATATATTTGGAATTATTAGAGTTTATTTATATCAGATACATCCGATATACATGAATTTAAGCCAAATGTGATCGATTGTCACTTTGTGTTAATTGTATATTCTCGAAATCTATTGAAATCGCTTGAAGTCGAATCACATCATATCTCATATATTTGGAAATATCAGAGTTTATTTGTATCAGATACATTCGATATAGATGAACTCAAGCTAATTGAGATCGATTGTCACTTTGTGTTGATTGCATATTCTCGAAATCTATTGACATCAATTGGAGTCGAATCACATCATTTCTCATATGTTTGGAAATATTAGAGTTTATTTGTATCAGATACATTCGATATACATGAATTGAAGCCAATTGTGATCGATTGTCACTTTGTGTTGATTACATATTTTCCAAATCTATTGACATTAATTGAAGTCGAATAACATCATTCCTCATATATTTGGAATTATTAGAGTTTATTTCTATCAGATTCATTCGATATACATGAATTGGGGCCAAATAGGATCGATTGTCACTTTGTGTTAATTATATATTCTCGAAATCTGTTGACGTCTATTGATGTCAAATCACATCCTTCCTCATATATTTGGAATTATTAGAGTTTATTCGTATCAGATACATTCGATATACATGAATTGAAGCCAATTGTGATCGATTGTCACTTTGTGTTGATTGCATATTCTCGAAATCTATTGACATCGATTGGAGTCGAATCACATCATTTCTCATATGATTGGAAATATTAGAGTTTATTTGTATCAGATACATTCGATATACATGAATTGAAGCCAATTGTGATCGATTTTCACTTTGTGTTGATCACATATTTTCCAAATCTATTGACATCAATTGAAGTCGAATAACATCATTCCTCATATATTTGCAATTATTAGAATTTATTTGTGTCAGATATATTCGATATAGATGAATTCAAGCCAATTGAAACGATTGTCACTTTGTGTTGATTTCATGTTCTCGAAATCTATTGACATTGATTGGAGTCGAATCACATCATTCCTCATATATTTGGAATTATTAGAGTTTATTTATATCAGATACATCCGATATACATGAATTCAAGCCAATTGTGATCTATTGTCACTTTGTGTTAATTGTATATTATCGAAATCTATTGAAATCGATTGGAGGCGAATCACATCATATCTCATATATTTGGAATTATTAGAGTTTATTTGTATCAGATACATTCGATATACATGAATTGGGGCCAAATGAGATCGATTGTCACTTTGTGTTAATTGTATATTCTCGAAATCTATTGAAATCAATTGAAGTCGAATCACATCATATCTCATATATTTGGAAGTATCAGAGTTTATTTGTATCAGATACATTCGATATAGATGAACTCAAGCTAATTGAGATCGATTGTCACTTTGTTTTGATTGCATATTCTCGAAATCTATTGACATCAATTGGAGTCGAATCACATCATTTCTCATATATTTGGAATTATTTGAGTTTATTTGTATCAGATACATTCGATATACATGAATTGGGGCCAAATGAGATCGATTGTCACATCATTCCTCATATATTATTAGAGTTCATTTGTGTCAGATATATTCGATATAGATGAATTCAAGCCAATTGAAAGGATTGTCACTTTGTGTTGATTGCATGTTCTCGAAATCTATTGACATTGATTGGAGTCGAATCACATCATTCCTCATATATTTGGAATTATTAGAGTTTATTTCTATCAGATTCATTCGATATACATGAATTGGGGCCAAATAAGATCGATTGTCACTTTGTGTTAATTGTATATTCTCGAAATCTGTTGACGTCTATTGATGTCAAATCACATCCTTCCTCATATATTTGGAATTATTAGAGTTTATTCGTATCAGATACATTCGATATACATGAATTGAAGCCAATTGTGATCGATGGTCACTTTGTGTTGATTGCATATTCTCGAAATCTATTGACATCGATTGGAGTCGAATCACATCATTCCTCATATATATTTTGAATTATTAGAGTTTATTTATATCAGATACATCCGATATACATGAATTCAAGCCAATTGTGATCTATTGTCACTTTGTGTTAATTGTATATTCTCGAAATCTATTGAAATCGATTGGAGGCGATCCACATCATATCTCATATATTTGGAATTATTAGAGTTTATTTGTTTCAGATACATTCGATATACATGAATTGGGGCCAAATGAGATCGATTGTCACTTCGTGTTAATTGTATATTCTCGAAATCTATTGAAATCAATTGAAGTCGAATCACATCATATCTCATATATTTGGAAGTATCAGAGTTTATTTGTATCAGATACATTCGATATAGATGAACTCAAGCTAATTGAGATCGATTGTCACTTTGTGTTGATTGGATATTCTCGAAATCTATTGACATCAATTGGAGTCGAATCACATCATTTCTCATATGATTGGAAATATTAGAGTTTATTTGTATCAGATACATTCGATATACATGAATTGAAGCCAATTGTGATCGATTTTCACTTTGTGTTGATCACATATTTTCCAAATCTATTGACATCAATTGAAGTCGAATAACATCATTCCTCATATATTTGCAATTATTAGAATTTATTTGTGTCAGATATATTCGATATAGATGAATTCAAGCCAATTGAAACGATTGTCACTTTGTGTTGATTGCATATTCTCGAAATCTATTGACATTGATTGGAGTCGAATCACATCATTCCTCATATATTTGGAATTATTAGAGTTTATTTGTATCAGATACATTCGATATACATGAATTGAAGTCAATTGTGATTGATTGTCACTTTGTGTTGATTGCATATTTTCCAAATCTATTGACATCAATTGAAGTCGAATAACATCATTTCCCATATATTTGCAATTATTAGAATTTATTTGTGTCAGATACATTCGATATAGATGGATTCAAGCCAATTGAGATCGATTGTCACTTTGTGGTGATTGCATATTTCCGAAATCTATTGACATCAATTGAAGTCGAATCACATCATTCCTCATATATTTGAAATTATTAGAGTTTATTCGTATCGGATACATTCGATATAATTGAATTGAAGCCAATTGTGATCGATTGTCACTATGTGTTGATTGTATATTCTCGAAATCTATTGACATCGATTGGAGTCGAATCACATCATTCCTCATATGTTTGGAATTATTAGAGTTCATTTATATCAGATACATCTGATATACATGAATTCAAGCCAATTGTGATCTATTGTCACTTTGTGTTAATTGTATATTAAATCTATTGAAATCGATTGGAGGCGAATCACATCATATCTCATATATTTGGAAGTATCAGAGTTTATTTGTATCAGGTACATTCGATATACATGAATTGGGGCCAAATGAGATCGATTGTCACTTTGTGTTAATTGTATATTCTCGAAATCTATTGAAGTCAATTCAAGTCGAATCACATCATTCCTCATATATTTGGAATTATTAGAGTTTATTTATATCAGATACATCCGATATACATGAATTCAAGCCAATTGTGATCGATTGTCACTTCGTATTAATTGTATATTCTCGAAATCTATTGAAATCGATTGAAGTCGAATCACATCATATCTCATATAATTGGAAGTATCAGAGTTTATTTGTATCAGATACATTCGATATAGATGAACTCAAGCTAATTGAGATCGATTGTCACTTTGTGTTGATTGCATATTCTCGAAATCTATTGACATCAATTGGAGTCGAATCACATCATTTCTCATATATTTGGCAATATTAGGGTTTATTTGTATCAGATACACATCGATATACATGAACTGAAGCCAATTGTGATCGATCGTCACTTTGTGTTGATTGCATATTTTCCAAATCTATTGACATCAATTGAAGTCGAATAACATCATTTCTCATATATTTGCAATTATTAGAATTTATTTGTGTCAGATACATTCGATATAGATGAACTCAAGCTAATTGAGATCGATTGTCACTTTGTGTTGATTGCATATTCTCGAAATCTATTGACATCAATTGGAGTCGAATCACATCATTTCTCATATGTTTGGAAATATTAGAGTTTATTTGTATCAGATACATTCGATATACATGAATTCAAGCCAATTGTGATCTATTGTCACTTTGTGTTAATTGTATATTATCGAAATCTATTGAAATCGATTGGAGGCGAATCACATCATATCTCATATATTTGGAATTATCAGAGTTTATTTGTATCAGATACATTCGATATACATGAATTGGGGCCAAATGAGATCGATTGTCACTTTGTGTTAATTGTATGTTCTCGAAATCTATTGAAATCAATTGAAGTCGAATCACATCATATCTCATATATTTGGAAGTATCAGAGTTTATTTGTATCAGATACATTCAATATACATGAATTGGGGCCAAATGAGATCGATTGTCACTTTGTGTTAATTGTATATTCTCGAAATCTATTGAAGTCAATTCAAGTCGAATCACATCATTCTTCATATATTTGGAATTATTAGAGTTTATTTATATCAGATACATCCGATATACATGAATTCAAGCCAAATGTGATCGATTGTCACTTTGTGTTAATTGTATATTCTCGAAATCTATTGAAATCGATTGAAGTCGAATCACATCATATCTCATATATTTGCAAATATCAGAGTTTATTTGTATCAGATACATTCGATATAGATGAACTCAAGCTAATTGAGATCGATTGTCACTTTGTGTTGATTGCATATTCTCGAAATCTATTGACATCAATTGGAGTCGAATCACATCATTTCTCATATGTTTGGAAATATTAGAGTTTATTTGTATCAGATACATTCGATATACATGAATTGAAGCCAATTGTGATAGATTCTCACTTTGTGTTGATTGCATATTTTCGAAATCTATTGACATTGATTGGAGTCGAATCACATCATTCCTCATATATTTGGAATTATTAGTTTATTTGTATCAAATTCATTCGACATACATGAATTGGGGCCAAATAAGATCGATTGTCACTTTGTGTTAATTGTATATTCTCGAAATCTATTGACATCTATTGATGTCAAATCACATCCTTCCTCATATATCTGGAATTATTAGAGTTTATTTGTGTCAGATACATTCGATATAGATGAATTCAAGCCAATTGTGATCAATTGTCACTTTGTGGTGATTGCATGTTTCCGAAATCTATTGACATCAATTGAAGTCGAATCACATCATTTCTCATATATAAGGAATTATTAGAGTTTATTTGTGTCAGATACATTCAATATACATGAATTGAAGCCAATTGTGATAGATTCTCACTTTGTGTTGATTGCATATTTTCGAAATCTATTGACATTGATTGGAGTCGAATCACATCATTCCTCATATATTTGGAATTATTAGAGTTTATTTGTATCAGATACATTCGATATACATGAATTGAAGTCAATTGTGGTCGATTGTCACTTTGTGTTGATTGCATATTTCCCAAATCTATTGACATCAATTGAAGTCGAATAACATCATTTCTCATATATTTGCAATTATTAGAGTTTATTTGTGTCAGACACATTCGATATAGATGAACTCAAGCTAATTGAGATCGATTGTCACTTTGTGTTGATTGCATATTCTCGAAATCTATTGACATTGATTGGAGTCGAATCACATCATTCCTCATATATTTGGAATTATTAGAGTTTATTTGTATCAGATTCATTCGATATAGATGAATTGAAGCCAATTGAAACGATTGTCACTTTGTGTTGATTGCATATTTCCGAAATCTATTGACATCAATTGAAGTCGAATCACATCATTCCTCATATATTTGGAATTATTAGAGTTTATTCGTATCGGATACATTCGATATAAATGAATTGAAGCCAATTGTGATCGATTGTCACTTTGTGTTGATTGCATATTCTCGAAATCTATTGACATCGATTGGAGTCGGATCACATCATTCCTCATATATTTGGAATTATTAGAGTTTATTTATATCAGATACATCCGATATACATGAATTCAAGCCAATTGTGATCGAATGTCACTTTGTGTTGATTACATATTTTCCAAATCTATTGACATCAATTGAAGTCGAATAACATCATTCCCCATATATTTGCAATTATTAGAGTTTATTTGTGTCAGATACATTCGATATAGATGAACTCAAGATAATTGATATCGATTGTCACTTTCTGTTGATTGCATATTCTCGAAATCTATTGACATTGATTGGAGTCGAATCACATCCTTCCTTATATATTTGGAATTATTAGAGTTTTTTCGAATAAGATACATTCGATATACATGAATTCAAGCCAATTGTGATCAATTGTCACTTTGTGGTGATTGCATGTTTCCGAAATCTATTGACATCAATTGAAGTCGAATCACATCATATCTCATATATAAGGAATTATTAGAGTTTATTTGTGTCAGATACATTCGATATAGATGAATTCAAGCCAATTGTGATCAATTGTCACTTTGTGGTGATTGCATGTTTCCGAAATCTATTGACATCAATTGAAGTCGAATCACATCATTTCTCATATATAAGGAATTATCAGAGTTTATTTGTGTCAGATACATTCAATATACATGAATTGAAGCCAATTGTGATAGATTCTCACTTTGTGTTAATTGTATATTCTCGAAATCTATTGACATCTATTGATGTCAAATCACATCCTTCCTCATATATTTGGAATTATTAGAGTTTATTTGTATCAGATACATTCGATATACATGAATTGAAGCCAATTGTGATAGATTCTCACTTTGTGTTAATTGTATATTCTCGAAATCTATTGACGTCTATTGATGTCAAATCACATCCTTCCTCATATATTTGGAATTATTAGAGTTTATTCGTATCAGATACATTCGATATACATGGATTGAAGTCAATTGTGATCGATTGTCACCTTGTGTTGATTGCAAATTCTCGAAATCTATCGACATCAATTGAAGTCGAATCACATCATTTCTCATATATTTGCAATTATTAGAGTTTATTTGTGTCAGATACATTCGATATAGATGAATTCAAGCCAATTGTGATCAATTGTCACTTTATGGTGATTGCTTGTTTCCGAAATCTATTGACATCAATTGAAGTCGTATCACATCATTTCTCATATATCTGGAATTATTAGAGTTTATTTGTGTCAGATACATTCGATATAGATGAATTCAAGCCAATTGTGATCAATTGTCACTTTGGGGTGATTGCATGTTTCCGAAATCTATTGACATCAATTGAAGTCGAATCACATCATTTCTCATATATAAGGAGTTATTAGAGTTTATTTGTGTCAGATACATTCAATATACATGAATTGAAGCCAATTGTGATAGATTCTCACTTTGTGTTGATTGCATATTCTCGAAATCTATTGACATTGATTGGAGTTGAATCACATCATTCTTCATATATTAGGACTTATTAGTTTATTTGTATCAAATTCATTAGACATACATGAATTGGGGCCAAATGAGATCGATTGTCACTTTGTGTTAATTGTATATTCTCGAAATCTATTGACGTCTATTGATGTCAAATCACATCCTTCCTCATATATTTGGGATTATTAGAGTTTATTTGTATCAGATACATTCGATATACATGGATTGAAGTCAATTGTGATCGATTGTCACCTTGTGTTGATTGCATATTCTCGAAATCTATCGACATCAATTGAAGTCGAATCACATCATTTCTCATATATTTGCAATTATTAGAGTTTATTTGTGTCAGATACATTCGATATAGATGAATTCAAGCCAATTGTGATCAATTGTCACTTTGTGGTGATTGCATGTTTCCGAAATCAATTGACATCAATTGAAGTCGTATCACATCATTTCTCATATATCTGGAATTATTAGAGTTTATTTGTGTCAGATACATTCGATATAGATGAATTCAAGCCAATTGTGATCAATTGTCACTTTGTGGTGATTGCATGTTTCCGAAATCTATTGACATCAATTGAAGTCGATTCACATCATTTCTCATATATAAGGAATTATCAGAGTTTATTTGTGTCAGATACATTCAATATACATGAATTGAAGCCAATTGTGATAGATTCTCACTTTGTGTTAATTGTATATTCTCTAAATCTATTGACATCTATTGATGTCAAATCACATCCTTCCTCATATATTTGGAATTATTAGAGTTTATTTGTATCAGATACATTCGATATACATGAATTGAAGCCAATTGTGATAGATTCTCACTTTGTGTTATTTGTATATTCTCGAAATCTATTGACGTCTATTGATGTCAAATCACATCCTTTCTCATATATATGGAATTATTAGAGTTTATTCGTATCAGATACATTCGATATACATGGATTGAAGTCAATTGTGATCGATTGTCACCTTGTGTTGATTGCATATTCTCGAAATCTATCGACATCAATTGAAGTCGAATCACATCATTCCTCATATATTTGCAATTATTAGAGTTTATTTGTGTCAGATACATTCGATATAGATGAATTCAAGCCAATTGTGATCAATTGTCACTTTGTGGTGATTGCATGTTTCCGAAATCTATTGACATCAATTGAAGTCGTATCACATCATTTCTCATATATCTGGAATTATTAGAGTTTATTTGTGTCAGATACATTCGATATAGATGAATTCAAGCCAATTGTGATCAATTGTCACTTTGTGGTGATTGCATGTTTCCGAAATCTATTGACATCAATTGAAGTCGTATCACATCATTTCTCATATATAAGGAATTATTAGAGTTTATTTGTGTCAGATACATTCAATATACATGAATTGAAGCCAATTGTGATAGATTCTCACTTTGTGTTGATTGCATATTCTCGAAATCTGTTGACATTGATTGGAGTCGAATCACATCATTCCTCATATATTTTGAATTATTAGTTTATTTGTATCAAATTCATTCGACATACATGAATTGGGGCCAAATGAGATCGATTGTCACTTTGTGTTAATTGTATATTCTCGAAATCTATTGACGTCTATTATGTCAAATCACATCCTTCCTCATATATTTGGAATTATTAGAGTTTATTTGTATCAGATACTTTCGATATACATGGATTGAAGTCAATTGTGATCGATTGTCACCTTGTGTTAATTGCATATTCTCGAAATCTATCGACATCAATTGATTTCGAATCACATCATTTCTCATATATTTGCAATTATTAGAGTTTATTTGTGTCAGATACATTCGATATAGATGAATTCGCGCCAATTGAGATCGATTGTCACTTTGTGATGATTGCATATTCTTGAAATCTATTGACATCAATTGAAGTCGAATCACATCATTTCTCATATATCTGGAATCATTAGAGTTTATTTGTGTCAGATACATTCGATATAGATGAATTCAAGCCAATTGTGATCAATTGTCACTTTGTGGTGATTGCATGTTTCCGAAATCTATTGACATCAATTGAAGTCGAATCACATCATTTCTCATATATAAGGAATTATCAGAGTTTATTTGTGTCAGATACATTCAATATACATGAATTGAAGCCAATTGTGATAGATTCTCACTTTGTGTTAATTGTATATTCTCGAAATCTATTGACGTCTATTGATGTCGAATCACATCCTTCCTCATATATTTGGAATTATTAGAGTTTATTTGTATCAGATACATTCGATATACATGAATTGAAGCCAATTGTGATAGATTCTCACTTTGTGTTAATTGTATATTCTCGAAATCTATTGACGTCTATTGATGTCAAATCACATCCTTCCTCATATATTTGGAATTATTAGAGTTTATTTGTATCAGATACATTCGATATACATGGATTGAAGTCAATTGTGATCGATTGTCACCTTGTGTTGATTGCATATTCTCGAAATCTATCGACATCAATTGAAGTCGAATCACATCATTTCTCATATATTTGCAATTATTAGAGTTCATTTGTGTCAGATACATTCGATATAGATGAATTCAAGCCAATTGTGATCAATTGTCACTTTGTGGTGATTGCATATTCTCGAAATCTATTGACATCAATTGAAGTCGAATCACATCATTTCTCATATATCTGGAATTATTAGAGTTTATTTGTGTCAGATACATTCGATATAGATGACTTCAAGCCAATTGTGATCAATTGTCACTTTGTGGTGATTGCATGTTTCCGATATCTATTGACATCAATTGAAGTCGAATCACATCATTTCTCATATATAAGGAATTATTAGAGTTAATTTGTGTCAGATACATTCAATATACATGAATTGAAGCCAATTGTGATAGATTCTCACTTTGTGTTGATTGCATATTCTCGAAATCTATTGACATTGATTGGCGTCGAATCACATCATTCCTCATATATTTGGAATTATTAGTTTATTTGTATCAAATTCATTCGACATACATGAATTGGGGCCAAATGAGATCGATTGTCACTTTGTGTTAATTGTATATTCTCGAAATCTATTGACGTCTATTGATGTCAAATCACATCCTTCCTCATATATTTGGATGTATTAGAGTTTATTTGTATCAGATACATTCGATATACATGAATTGAAGTCAATTGTGATCGATTGTTACTTTGTGTTAATTGTATATTCTCGAAATCTATTGACGTCTATTGATGTCAAATCACATCCTTCCTCATATATTTGGAATTATTAGAGTTTATTCGTATTGGATACATTCGATATAAATTAATTGAAGCCAATTGTGATCGATTGTCACTTTGTGTTGATTGCATATTCTCGAAATCTATTGACATCAATTGAAGTCGAATCACATCATTTCTCATATATCTGGAATTATTAGAGTTTATTTGTGTCAGATACATTCGATATAGATGAATTCAAGCCAATTGTGATCAATTGTCACTTTGTGGTGATTGCATGTTTCCGAAATCTATTGACATCAATTGAAGTCGAATCACATCATATCTCATATATAAGGAATTATTAGAGTTTATTTGTGTCAGATACATCCGATATAGATGAATTCAAGCCAATTGTGATCAATTGTCACTTTGTGGTAATTGCATGTTTCCGAAATCTATTGACATCAATTGAAGTCGAATCACATCATTTCTCAAATATAAGGAATTATTAGAGTTTATTTGTATCAGATACATTCGATATACATGGATTGAAGTCAATTGTGATCGATTGTCACCTTGTGTTGATTGCATATTCTCGAAATCTATCGAACTCAATTGAAGTCGAATCACATCATTTCTTATATATTTGCAATTATTAGAGTTTATTTGTGTCAGATACATTCGATATAGATGAATTCAAGCCAATTGTGATCAATTGTCACTTTGTGGTGATTGCATATTCTCGAAATCTATTGACATCAATTGAAGTCGAATCACATCATTTCTCATATATCTGGAATTATTAGAGATTATTTGTGTCAGATACATTCGATATAGATTAATTCAAGCCAATTGTGATCAATTGTCACTTTGTGGTGATTGCATGTTTCCGAAATCTATTGACATCAATTGAAGTCGAATCACATCATTTCTCATATATGAGGAATTATTAGAGTTTATTTGTGTCAGATACATTCAATATACATGAATTGAAGCCAATTGTGATAGATTCCCACTTTGTGTTGATTGCATATTCTCGAAATCTATTGACATTGATTGGAGTTGAATCACATCATTCTTCATATATTTGGAATTATTAGTTTATTTGTATCAAATTCATTCGACATACATGAATTGGGGCCAAATGAGATCGATTGTCACTTTGTGTTAATTGTATATTCTCGAAATCTATTGACGTCTATTGATGTCAAATCACATCCTTCCTCATATATTTGGAATTATTAGAGTTCATTTGTATCAGATACATTCGATATACATGAATTGAAGTCAATTGTGATCGATTGTCACCTTGTGTTGATTGCATATTCTCGAAATTTATTGACATCAATTGAAGTCGAATCACATAATTTCTAATATATCTGGAATTATTAGAAATTATTTGTATCAGATACATTCGATATACATGGATTGAAGTCAATTGTGATCGATTGTCACTTTGTGTTGATTGCATATTCTCGAAATCTATTGACATCAATTGAAGTCGAATCACATCATTTCTCATATATCTGGAATTATTAGAGTTTATTTGTGTCAGATACATTCGATATAGATGAATTCAAGCCAATTGTGATCAATTGTCACTTTGTGGTGATTGCATGTTTCCGAAATCTATTGACATCAATTGAAGTCGAATCACATCATATCTCATATATAAGGAATTATTAGAGTTTATTTGTGTCAGATACATCCGATATAGATGAATTCAAGCCAATTGTGATCAATTGTCACTTTGTGGTAATTGCATGTTTCCGAAATCTATTGACATCAATTGAAGTCGAATCACATCATTTCTCAAATATAAGGAATTATTAGAGTTTATTTGTATCAGATACATTCGATATACATGGATTGAAGTCAATTGTGATCGATTGTCACCTTGTGTTGATTGCATATTCTCGAAATCTATCGAACTCAATTGAAGTCGAATCACATCATTTCTCATATATTTGCAATTATTAGAGTTTATTTGTGTCAGATACATTCGATATAGATGAATTCAAGCCAATTGTGATCAATTGTCACTTTGTGGTGATTGCATATTCTCGAAATCTATTGACATCAATTGAAGTCGAATCACATCATTTCTCATATATCTGGAATTATTAGAGATTATTTGTGTCAGATACATTCGATATAGATTAATTCAAGCCAATTGTGATCAATTGTCACTTTGTGGTGATTGCATGTTTCCGAAATCTATTGACATCAATTGAAGTCGAATCACATCATTTCTCATATATAAGGAATTATTAGAGTTTATTTGTATCAGATACATTCGATATACATGAATTGAAGTCAATTGTGATCGATTGTTACTTTGTGTTAATTGTATATTCTCGAAATCTATTGACGTCTATTGATGTCAAATCACATCCTTCCTCATATATTTGGAATTATTAGAGTTTATTCGTATTGGATACATTCGATATAAATGAATTGAAGCCATTTGTGATCGATTGTCACTTTGTGTTGATTGCATATTCTCGAAATCTATTGACATCAATTGAAGTCGAATCACATCATTTCTCATAAATCTGGAATTATTAGAGTTCATTTGTATCAGATACATTCGATATACATGAATTGAAGTCAATTGTGATCGATTGTCACCTTGTGTTGATTGCATATTCTCGAAATTTATTGACATCAATTGAAGTCGAATCACATAATTTCTAATATATCTGGAATTATTAGAGTTTATTTGTATCAGATACATTCGATATACATGGATTGAAGTCAATTGTGATCGATTGTCACTTTGTGTCGATTGCATATTCTCGAAATCTATTGACATCAATTGAAGTCGAATCACATCATTTCTCATATATCTGGAATTATTAGAGATTATTTGTGTCAGATACATTCGATATAGATGAATTCAAGCCAATTGTGATCAATTGTCACTTTGTGGTGATTGCATGTTTCCGAAATCTATTGACATCAATTGAAGTCGAATCACATCATTTCTCATATATAAGGAATTATTAGAGTTTATTTGTGTCAGATACATTCAATATACATGAATTGAAGCCAATTGTGATAGATTCTCACTTTGTGTTGATTGCATATTCTCGAAATCTATTGACATTGATTGGGGTCGAATCACATCATTCCTCATATATTTGGAATTATCAGTTTATTTGTATCAAATTCATTCGACATACATGAATTGGGGCCAAATGAGATCGATTGTCACTTTGTGTTAATTGTATATTCTCGAAATCTATTGACGTCTATTGATGTCAAATCACATCCTTCCTCATATATTTGGATGTATTAGAGTTTATTTGTATCAGATACATTCGATATACATGAATTGAAGTCAATTGTGATCGATTGTTACTTTGTGTTAATTGTATATTCTCGAAATCTATTGACGTCTATTGATGTCAAATCACATCCTTCCTCATATATTTGGAATTATTAGAGTTTATTCGTATTGGATACATTCGATATAAATTAATTGAAGCCAATTGTGATCGATTGTCACTTTGTGTTGATTGCATATTGTCGAAATCTATTGACATCAATTGAAGTCGAATCACATCATTTCTCATATATCTGGAATTATTAGAGTTTATTTTTGTCAGATACATTCGATATAGATGAATTCAAGCCAATTGTGATCAATTGTCACTTTGTGGTGATTGCATGTTTCCGAAATCCATTGACATCAATTGAAGTCGAATCACATCATTTCTCATATATAAGGAATTATTAGAGTTTATTTGTGTCAGATACATTCAATATACATGAATTGAAGCCAATTGTGATAGATTCCCACTTTGTGTTGATTGCATATTCTCGAAATCTATTGACATTGATTGGAGTTGAATCACATCATTCTTCATATATTTGGAATTATTAGTTTATTTGTATCAAATTCATTCGACATACATGAATTGGGGCCAAATGAGATCGATTGTCACTTTGTGTTAATTGTATATTCTCGAAATCTATTGACGTCTATTGATGTCAAATCACATCCTTCCTCATATATTTGGAATTATTAGAGTTTATTCGTATTGGATACATTCGATATAAATTAATTGAAGCCAATTGTGATCGATTGTCACTTTGTGTTGATTGCATATTGTCGAAATCTATTGACATCAATTGAAGTCGAATCACATCATTTCTCATATATCTGGAATTATTAGAGTTTATTTTTGTCAGATACATTCGATATAGATGAATTCAAGCCAATTGTGATCAATTGTCACTTTGTGGTGATTGCATGTTTCCGAAATCCATTGACATCAATTGAAGTCGAATCACATCATTTCTCATATATAAGGAATTATTAGAGTTTATTTGTGTCAGATACATTCAATATACATGAATTGAAGCCAATTGTGATAGATTCTCACTTCGTGTTGATTGCATATTCTCGAAATCTATTGACATTGATTGGAGTCGAATCACATCATTCCTCATATATTTGGAATTATCAGTTTATTTGTATCAAATTCATTCGACATACATGAATTGGGGCCAAATGAGATCGATTGTCACTTTGTGTTAATTGTATATTCTCGAAATCTATTGACGTCTATTGATGTCAAATCACATCCTTCCTCATATATTTGGATGTATTAGAGTTTATTTGTATCAGATACATTCGATATACATGAATTGAAGTCAATTGTGATCGATTGTTACTTTGTGTTAATTGTATATTCTCGAAATCTATTGACGTCTATTGATGTCAAATCACATCCTTCCTCATATATTTGGAATTATTAGAGTTTATTCGTATTGGATACATTCGATATAAATTAATTGAAGCCAATTGTGATCGATTGTCACTTTGTGTTGATTGCATATTCTCGAAATCTATTGACATCAATTGAAGTCGAATCACATCATTTCTAATATATCTGGAATTATTAGAGTTTATTTGTATCAGATACATTCGATATACATGGATTGAAGTCAATTGTGATCGATTGTCACTTTGTGTCGATTGCATATTCTCGAAATCTATCGACATCAATTGAAGTCGAATCACATCATTTCTCATATATCTGGAATTATTAGAGTTTATTTGTGTCAGATACATTCGATATAGATGAATTCAAGCCAATTGTGATCAATTGTCACTTTGTGGTGATTGCATGTTTCCGAAATCCATTGACATCAATTGAAGTCGAATCACATCATTTCTCATATATAAGGAATTATTAGAGTTTATTTGTGTCAGATACATTCAATATACATGAATTGAAGCCAATTGTGATAGATTCCCACTTTGTGTTGATTGCATATTCTCGAAATCTATTGACATTGATTGGAGTTGAATCACATCATACTTCATATATTTGGAATTATTAGTTTATTTGTATCGAATTCATTCGACATACATGAATTGGGGCCAAATGAGATCGATTGTCACTTTGTGTTAATTGTATATTCTCGAAATCTTTTGACGTCTATTGATGTCAAATCACATCCTTCCTCATATATTTGGAATTATTAGAGTTTATTTGTATCAGATACATTCGATATACATGAATTGAAGTCAATTGTGATCGATTGTCACTTTGTGTTGATTGCATATTCTCGAAATCTATCGACATCAATTGAAGTCGAATCACATCATTTCTCATATATTTGCAATTATTAGAGTTTATTTGTGTCAGATACATTCGATATAGATGAATTCAAGCCAATTGTGATCAATTGTCACTTTGTGGTGATTGCATGTTTCCGAAATCTATTGACATCAATTGAAGTCGACTTCACATCATTTCTCATATATAAGGAATTAAAAGAGTTTATTTGTGTCAGATACATTCAATATACATGAATTGAAGCCAATTGTGATAGATTCTCACTTTGTGTTGATTGCATATTCTCGAAATCTATTGACATTGATTGGAGTCGAATCACATCATTCCTCATATATTTGGAATTATTAGTTTATTTGTATCAAATTCATTCGACATACATGAATTGGGGCCAAATGAGATCGATTGTCACTTTGTGTTAATTGTATATTCTCGAAATCTATTGACGTCTATAGATGTCAAATCACATCATTCCTCATATATTTGGAATTATTAGTTTATTTGTATCAGATACATTCGATATACATGAATTGAAGTCAATTTTAATCGATTGTCACTTTGTGTTAATTGTATATTCTCGAAATCTATTGACGTCTATTGATGTCAAATCACATCCTTCCTCATATATTTGGAATTATTAGAGTTTATTTATATCAGATACATCCGATATACATGAATTCAAGCCAATTGTGATCGATTGTCACTTTGTGTTAATTGTATATTCTCGAAATCTATTGAAATCGATTGAAGTCGAATCACATCATATCTCATATATGGGGAATTATTAGAGTTTATTTGTATCAGCTACATTCGATATACATGGATTGAAGTCAATTGTGATCGATTGTCACTTTGTGTCGATTGCATATTCTCGAAATCTATCGACATCAATTGAAGTCGAATCACATCATTTCTCATATATCTGGAATTATTAGAGTTTATTTGTGTCAGATACATTCGATATAGATAAATTCAAGCCAATTGTGATCAATTGTCACTTTGTGGTGATTGCATGTTTCCGAAATCTATTGACATCAATTGAAGTCGAATCACATCATTTCTCATATATAAGGAATTATCAGAGTTTATTTGTGTCAGATACATTCAATATACATGAATTGAAGCCAATTGTGATAGATTCTCACTTTGTGTTAATTGTATATTCTCGAAATCTATTGACATCTATTGATGTCAAATCACATCCTTCCTCATATATTTGGAATTATTAGAGTTTATTTGTATCAGATACATTCGATATACATGAATTGAAGCCAATTGTGATAGATTCTCACTTTGTGTTAATTGTATATTCTCGAAATCCATTGACGTCTATTGATGTCAAATCACATCCTTCCTCATATATTTGGAATTATTAGAGTTTATTTGTATCAGATACATTCGATATACATGAATTGAAGTCAATTGTGATCGATTGTCACTTTGTGTTGATTGCATATTCTCGAAATCTATCGACATCAATTGAAGTCGAATCACATCATTTCTCATATATCTGGAATTATTAGAGTTTATTTGTGTCAGATACATTCGATATAGATGAATTCAAGCCAATTGTGATCAATTGTCACTTTGTGGTGATTGCATGTTTCCGAAATCTATTGACATCAATTGAAGTCGAATCACATCATTTCTCATATATAAGGAATTATTAGAGTTTATTTGTGTCAGATACATTCAATATACATGAATTGAAGCCAATTGTGATAGATTCTCACTTTGTGTTAATTGCATATTCTCGAAATCTATTGACATTGATTGGAGTCGAATCACATCATTCCTCATATATTTGGAATTATTAGTTTATTTGTATCAAATTCATTCGACATACATGAATTGGGGCCAAATGGGATCGATTGTCACTTTGTGTTAATTGTATATTCTCGAAATCTATTGACGTCTATAGATGTCAAATCACATCATTCCTCATATATTTGGAATTATTAGTTTATTTGTATCAGATACATTCGATATACATGAATTGAAGTCAATTGTGATCGATTGTCACTTTGTTTTGATTGCATATTTTCCAAATCTATTGACATCAATTGAAGTCGAATAACATCATTTCTCATATATTAGCAATTATTAGAGTTTATTTGTGTCAGACACATTCGATATAGATGAACTCAAGCTAATTGAGATCGATTGTCACTTTGTGTTGATTGCATATTCTCGAAATCTATTGACATTGCTTGGAGTCGAATCACATCATTCCTCATATATTTGGAATTATTAGAGTTTATTCGTATCGGATACATTCGATATAAATGAATTGAAGCCAATTGTGATCGATTGTCACTTTGTGTTGATTGCATATTCTCGAAATCTATTGACATCGATTGGAGTCGGATCACATCATTCCTCATATATTTGGAATTATTAGAGTTTATTTATATCAGATACATCCGATATACATGAATTCAAACCAATTGTGATCTATTGTCACTTTGTGTTAATTGTATATTCTCGAAATCTATTGAAATCGATTGGAGGCGAATCACATCATATCTCATATATTTGGAAGTATCAGAGTTTATTTGTATCAGATACATTCGATATACATGAATTGGGACCAAATGATATCGATTGTCACTTTGTGTTGATTGCATATTCTCGAAATCTATTGACATCATTTGGAGTCGAATAACAACATTCCTCATATATTTGCAATTATTAGAGTTTATTCGTATCGGATACATTCGATATAAATGAATTGAAGCCATTTGTGATCGATTGTCACTTTGTGTTGATTGCATATTTTCGAAATCTATTGACATCAATTGAAATCGAATCACATCATTTCTCATATATCTGGAATTATTAGAGTTTATTTGTGTCAGATACATTCGATATAGATGAATTCAAGCCAATTGTGATCGATTGTCACTTTGTGGTGATTGCATATTTCCGGAATCTATTGACATCAATTGAAGTCGAATCACATCATTTCTCATATATCTGGAATTATTAGAGTTTATTTGTGTCAGATACATTCGATATAGATGAATTCAAGCCAATTGTGATCGATTGTCACTTTGTGTTGATTGCATATTTCCGGAATCTATTGACATCAATTGAAGTCGAATCACTTCATTTCTCATATATAAGGAATTATTAGAGTTTATTTGTGTCAGATACATTCAATATACATGAATTGAAGCCAATTGTGATAGATTCTCACTTTGTGTTGATTGCATATTTTCGAAATCTTTTGACATTGATTGGAGTCGAATCACATCATTCCTCATATATTTGGAATTATCAGTTTATTTGTATCAAATTCATTCGACATACATGAATTGGGGCCAAATAAGATCGATTGTCACTTTGTGTTAATTGTATATTCTCGAAATCTATTGACATCTATTGATGTCAAATCACATCCTTCCTCATATATTTGGAATTATTAGAGTTTATTTGTATCAGATACATTCGATATACATGAATTGAAGTCAATTGTGATCGATTGTCACTTTGTGTTGATTGCATGTTTCCGAAATCTATTGACATCAATTGAAGTCGAATCACATCATTTCTCATATATAAGGAATTATTAGAGTTTATTTGTGTCAGATACATTCAATATACATGAATTGAAGCCAATTGTGATAGATTCTCACTTTGTGTTGATTGCATATTTTCGAAATCTATTGACATTGATTGGAGTCGAATCACATCATTCCTCATATATTTGGAATTATTAGTTTATTTGTATCAAATTCATTCGACATACATGAATTGGGGCCAAATAAGATCGATTGTCACTTTGTGTTAATTGTATATTCTCGAAATCTATTGACATCTATTGATGTCAAATCACATCCTTCCTCATATATCTGGAATTATTAGAGTTTATTTGTGTCAGATACATTCGATATAGATGAATTCAAGCCAATTGTGATCAATTGTCACTTTGTGGTGATTGCATGTTTCCGAAATCTATTGACATCAATTGAAGTCGAATCACATCATTTCTCATATATAAGGAATTATTAGAGTTTATTTGTGTCAGATACATTCAATATACATGAATTGAAGCCAATTGTGATAGATTCTCACTTTGTGTTGATTGCATATTTTCGAAATCTATTGACATTGATTGGAGTCGAATCACATCATTCCTCATATATTTGGAATTATTAGAGTTTATTTGTATCAGATACATTCGATATACATGAATTGAAGTCAATTGTGGTCGATTGTCACTTTGTGTTGATTGCATATTTTCCAAATCTATTGACATCAATTGAAGTCGAATAACATCATTTCTCATATATTTGCAATTATTAGAGTTTATTTGTGTCAGACACATTCGATATAGATGAACTCAAGCTAATTGAGATCGATTGTCACTTTGTGTTGATTGCATATTCTCGAAATCTATTGACATTGATTGGAGTCGAATCACATCATTCCTCATATATTTGGAATTATTAGAGTTTATTTGTATCAGATTCATTCGATATAGATGAATTGAAGCCAATTGAAACGATTGTCACTTTGTGTTGATTGCATATTTCCGAAATCTATTGACATCAATTGAAGTCGAATCACATCATTCCTCATATATTTGGAATTATTAGAGTTTATTCGTATCGGATACATTCGATATAAATGAATTGAAGCCAATTGTGATCGATTGTCACTTTGTGTTGATTGCATATTCTCGAAATCTATTGACATCGATTGGAGTCGGATCACATCATTCCTCATATATTTGGAATTATTAGAGTTTATTTATATCAGATACATCCGATATACATGAATTCAAGCCAATTGTGATCGAATGTCACTTTGTGTTGATTACATATTTTCCAAATCTATTGACATCAATTGAAGTCGAATAACATCATTCCCCATATATTTGCAATTATTAGAGTTTATTTGTGTCAGATACATTCGATATAGATGAACTCAAGATAATTGATATCGATTGTCACTTTCTGTTGATTGCATATTCTCGAAATCTATTGACATTGATTGGAGTCGAATCACATCCTTCCTTATATATTTGGAATTATTAGAGTTTTTTCGAATAAGATACATTCGATATACATGAATTCAAGCCAATTGTGATCAATTGTCACTTTGTGGTGATTGCATGTTTCCGAAATCTATTGACATCAATTGAAGTCGAATCACATCATATCTCATATATAAGGAATTATTAGAGTTTATTTGTGTCAGATACATTCGATATAGATGAATTCAAGCCAATTGTGATCAATTGTCACTTTGTGGTGATTGCATGTTTCCGAAATCTATTGACATCAATTGAAGTCGAATCACATCATTTCTCATATATAAGGAATTATCAGAGTTTATTTGTGTCAGATACATTCAATATACATGAATTGAAGCCAATTGTGATAGATTCTCACTTTGTGTTAATTGTATATTCTCGAAATCTATTGACATCTATTGATGTCAAATCACATCCTTCCTCATATATTTGGAATTATTAGAGTTTATTTGTATCAGATACATTCGATATACATGAATTGAAGCCAATTGTGATAGATTCTCACTTTGTGTTAATTGTATATTCTCGAAATCTATTGACGTCTATTGATGTCAAATCACATCCTTCCTCATATATTTGGAATTATTAGAGTTTATTCGTATCAGATACATTCGATATACATGGATTGAAGTCAATTGTGATCGATTGTCACCTTGTGTTGATTGCAAATTCTCGAAATCTATCGACATCAATTGAAGTCGAATCACATCATTTCTCATATATTTGCAATTATTAGAGTTTATTTGTGTCAGATACATTCGATATAGATGAATTCAAGCCAATTGTGATCAATTGTCACTTTATGGTGATTGCTTGTTTCCGAAATCTATTGACATCAATTGAAGTCGTATCACATCATTTCTCATATATCTGGATTTATTAGAGTTTATTTGTGTCAGATACATTCGATATAGATGAATTCAAGCCAATTGTGATCAATTGTCACTTTGGGGTGATTGCATGTTTCCGAAATCTATTGACATCAATTGAAGTCGAATCACATCATTTCTCATATATAAGGAGTTATTAGAGTTTATTTGTGTCAGATACATTCAATATACATGAATTGAAGCCAATTGTGATAGATTCTCACTTTGTGTTGATTGCATATTCTCGAAATCTATTGACATTGATTGGAGTTGAATCACATCATTCTTCATATATTAGGACTTATTAGTTTATTTGTATCAAATTCATTAGACATACATGAATTGGGGCCAAATGAGATCGATTGTCACTTTGTGTTAATTGTATATTCTCGAAATCTATTGACGTCTATTGATGTCAAATCACATCCTTCCTCATATATTTGGAATTATTAGAGTTTATTTGTATCAGATACATTCGATATACATGGATTGAAGTCAATTGTGATCGATTGTCACCTTGTGTTGATTGCATATTCTCGAAATCTATCGACATCAATTGAAGTCGAATCACATCATTTCTCATATATTTGCAATTATTAGAGTTTATTTGTGTCAGATACATTCGATATAGATGAATTCAAGCCAATTGTGATCAATTGTCACTTTGTGGTGATTGCATGTTTCCGAAATCAATTGACATCAATTGAAGTCGTATCACATCATTTCTCATATATCTGGAATTATTAGAGTTTATTTGTGTCAGATACATTCGATATAGATGAATTCAAGCCAATTGTGATCAATTGTCACTTTGTGGTGATTGCATGTTTCTGAAATCTATTGACATCAATTGAAGTCGAATCACATCATTTCTCATATATAAGGAATTATCAGAGTTTATTTGTGTCAGATACATTCAATATACATGAATTGAAGCCAATTGTGATAGATTCTCACTTTGTGTTAATTGTATATTCTCTAAATCTATTGACATCTATTGATGTCAAATCACATCCTTCCTCATATATTTGGAATTATTAGAGTTTATTTGTATCAGATACATCCGATATACATGAATTGAAGCCAATTGTGATAGATTCTCACTTTGTGTTATTTGTATATTCTCGAAATCTATTGACGTCTATTGATGTCAAATCACATCCTTCCTCATATATATGGAATTATTAGAGTTTATTCGTATCAGATACATTCGATATACATGGATTGAAGTCAATTGTGATCGATTGTCACCTTGTGTTGATTGCATATTCTCGAAATCTATCGACATCAATTGAAGTCGAATCACATCCTTCCTCATATATATGGAATTATTAGAGTTTATTCGTATCAGATACATTCGATATACATGGATTGAAGTCAATTGTGATCGATTGTCACCTTGTGTTGATTGCATATTCTCGAAATCTATCGACATCAATTGAAGTCGAATCACATCATTCCTCATATATTTGCAATTATTAGAGTTTATTTGTGTCAGATACATTCGATATAGATGAATTCAAGCCAATTGTGATCAATTGTCACTTTGTGGTGATTGCATGTTTCCGAAATCTATTGACATCAATTGAAGTCGTATCACATCATTTCTCATATATAAGGAATTATTAGAGTTTATTTGTGTCAGATACATTCAATATACATGAATTGAAGCCAATTGTGATAGATTCTCACTTTGTGTTGATTGCATATTCTCGAAATCTATTGACATTGATTGGAGTCGAATCACATCATTCCTCATATATTTTGAATTATTAGTTTATTTGTATCAAATTCATTCGACATACATGAATTGGGGCCAAATGAGATCGATTGTCACTTTGTGTTAATTGTATATTCTCGAAATCTATTGACGTCTATTATGTCAAATCACATCCTTCCTCATATATTTGGAATTATTAGAGTTTATTTGTATCAGATACATTCGATATACATGGATTGAAGTCAATTGTGATCGATTGTCACCTTGTGTTAATTGCATATTCTCGAAATCTATCGACATCAATTGATTTCGAATCACATCATTTCTCATATATTTGCAATTATTAGAGTTTATTTGTGTCAGATACATTCGATATAGATGAATTCGCGCCAATTGAGATCGATTGTTACTTTGTGATGATTGCATATTCTTGAAATCTATTGACATCAATTGAAGTCGAATCACATCATTTCTCATATATCTGGAATCATTAGAGTTTATTTGTGTCAGATACATTCGATATAGATGAATTCAAGCCAATTGTGATCAATTGTCACTTTGTGGTGATTGCATGTTTCCGAAATCTATTGACATCAATTGAAGTCGAATCACATCATTTCTCATATATAAGGAATTATCAGAGTTTATTTGTGTCAGATACATTCAATATACATGAATTGAAGCCAATTGTGATAGATTCTCACTTTGTGTTAATTGTATATTCTCGAAATCTATTGACGTCTATTGATGTCGAATCACATCCTTCCTCATATATTTGGAATTATTAGAGTTTATTTGTATCAGATACATTCGATATACATGAATTGAAGCCAATTGTGATAGATTCTCACTTTGTGTTAATTGTATATTCTCGAAATCTATTGACGTCTATTGATGTCAAATCACATCCTTCCTCATATATTTGGAATTATTAGAGTTTATTTGTATCAGATACATTCGATATACATGGATTGAAGTCAATTGTGATCGATTGTCACCTTGTGTTGATTGCATATTCTCGAAATCTATCGACATCAATTGAAGTCGAATCACATCATTTCTCATATATTTGCAATTATTAGAGTTCATTTGTGTCAGATACATTCGATATAGATGAATTCAAGCCAATTGTGATCAATTGTCACTTTGTGGTGATTGCATATTCTCGAAATCTATTGACATCAATTGAAGTCGAATCACATCATTTCTCATATATCTGGAATTATTAGAGTTTATTTGTGTCAGATACATTCGATATAGATGACTTCAAGCCAATTGTGATCAATTGTCACTTTGTGGTGATTGCATGTTTCCGATATCTATTGACATCAATTGAAGTCGAATCACATCATTTCTCATATATAAGGAATTATTAGAGTTAATTTGTGTCAGATACATTCAATATACATGAATTGAAGCCAATTGTGATAGATTCTCACTTTGTGTTGATTGCATATTCTCGAAATCTATTGACATTGATTGGCGTCGAATCACATCATTCCTCATATATTTGGAATAATTAGTTTATTTGTATCAAATTCATTCGACATACATGAATTGGGGCCAAATGAGATCGATTGTCACTTTGTGTTAATTGTATATTCTCGAAATCTATTGACGTCTATTGATGTCAAATCACATCCTTCCTCATATATTTGGATGTATTAGAGTTTATTTGTATCAGATACATTCGATATACATGAATTGAAGTCAATTGTGATCGATTGTTACTTTGTGTTAATTGTATATTCTCGAAATCTATTGACGTCTATTGATGTCAAATCACATCCTTCCTCATATATTTGGAATTATTAGAGTTTATTCGTATTGGATACATTCGATATAAATTAATTGAAGCCAATTGTGATCGATTGTCACTTTGTGTTGATTGCATATTCTCGAAATCTATTGACATCAATTGAAGTCGAATCACATCATTTCTCATATATCTGGAATTATTAGAGTTTATTTGTGTCAGATACATTCGATATAGATGAATTCAAGCCAATTGTGATCAATTGTCACTTTGTGGTGATTGCATGTTTCCGAAATCTATTGACATCAATTGAAGTCGAATCACATCATATCTCATATATAAGGAATTATTAGAGTTTATTTGTGTCAGATACATCCGATATAGATGAATTCAAGCCAATTGTGATCAATTGTCACTTTGTGGTAATTGCATGTTTCCGAAATCTATTGACATCAATTGAAGTCGAATCACATCATTTCTCAAATATAAGGAATTATTAGAGTTTATTTGTATCAGATACATTCGATATACATGGATTGAAGTCAATTGTGATCGATTGTCACCTTGTGTTGATTGCATATTCTCGAAATCTATCGAACTCAATTGAAGTCGAATCACATCATTTCTCATATATTTGCAATTATTAGAGTTTATTTGTGTCAGATACATTCGATATAGATGAATTCAAGCCAATTGTGATCAATTGTCACTTTGTGGTGATTGCATATTCTCGAAATCTATTGACATCAATTGAAGTCGAATCACATCATTTCTCATATATCTGGAATTATTAGAGATTATTTGTGTCAGATACATTCGATATAGATTAATTCAAGCCAATTGTGATCAATTGTCACTTTGTGGTGATTGCATGTTTCCGAAATCTATTGACATCAATTGAAGTCGAATCACATCATTTCTCATATATAAGGAATTATTAGAGTTTATTTGTGTCAGATACATTCAATATACATGAATTGAAGCCAATTGTGATAGATTCCCACTTTGTGTTGATTGCATATTCTCGAAATCTATTGACATTGATTGGAGTTGAATCACATCATTCTTCATATATTTGGAATTATTAGTTTATTTGTATCAAATTCATTCGACATACATGAATTGGGGCCAAATGAGATCGATTGTCACTTTGTGTTAATTGTATATTCTCGAAATCTATTGACGTCTATTGATGTCAAATCACATCCTTCCTCATATATTTGGAATTATTAGAGTTCATTTGTATCAGATACATTCGATATACATGAATTGAAGTCAATTGTGATCGATTGTCACCTTGTGTTGATTGCATATTCTCGAAATTTATTGACATCAATTGAAGTCGAATCACATAATTTCTAATATATCTGGAATTATTAGAGTTTATTTGTATCAGATACATTCGATATACATGGATTGAAGTCAATTGTGATCGATTGTCACTTTGTGTCGATTGCATATTCTCGAAATCTATTGACATCAATTGAAGTCGAATCACATCATTTCTCATATATTTGGAATTATTAGAGTTTATTCGTATTGGATACATTCGATATAAATTAATTGAAGCCAATTGTGATCGATTGTCACTTTGTGTTGATTGCATATTGTCGAAATCTATTGACATCAATTGAAGTCGAATCACATCATTTCTCATATATCTGGAATTATTAGAGTTTATTTGTGTTAGATACATTCAATATACATGAATTGAAGCCAATTGTGATAGATTCCCACTTTGTGTTGATTGCATATTCTCGAAATCTATTGACATTGATTGGAGTTGAATCACATCATTCTTCATATATTTGGAATTATTAGTTTATTTGTATCAAATTCATTCGACATACATGAATTGGGGCCAAATGAGATCGATTGTCACTTTGTGTTAATTGTATATTCTCGAAATCTATTGACGTCTATTGATGTCAAATCACATCCTTCCTCATATATTTGGAATTATTAGAGTTCATTTGTATCAGATACATTCGATATACATAAATTGAAGTCAATTGTGATCGATTGTCACTTTTTGTTGATTGTATATTCTCGAAATCTATTGACGTCTATTGATGTCAAATCACATCCTTCCTCATATATTTGGAATTATTAGAGTTTATTAGTATCAGATACATTCGATATACATGGATTGAAGTCAATTGTGATCAATTGTCACTTTGTGGTGATTGCATATTCTCGAAATCTATTGACATCAATTGAAGTCGAATCACATCATTTCTCATATATCTGGAATTATTAGAGTTTATTTGTGTCAGATACATTCGATATAGATGAATTCAAGCCAATTGTGATCAATTGTCACTTTGTGGTGATTGCATGTTTCCGAAATCTATTGACATCAATTGAAGTCGAATCACATCATTTCTCATATATAAGGAATTATTAGAGTTTATTTGTGTCAGATACATTCAATATACATGAATTGAAGCCAATTGTGATAGATTCTCACTTCGTGTTGATTGCATATTCTCGAAATCTATTGACATTGATTGGAGTCGAATCACATCATTCCTCATATATTTGGAATTATCAGTTTATTTGTATCAAATTCATTCGACATACATGAATTGGGGCCAAATGAGATCGATTGTCACTTTGTGTTAATTGTATATTCTCGAAATCTATTGACGTCTATTGATGTCAAATCACATCCTTCCTCATATATGTGGATGTATTAGAGTTTATTTGTATCAGATACATTCGATATACATGAATTGAAGTCAATTGTGATCGATTGTTACTTTGTGTTAATTGTATATTCTCGAAATCTATTGACGTCTATTGATGTCAAATCACATCCTTCCTCATATATTTGGAATTATTAGAGTTTATTCGTATTGGATACATTCGATATAAATTAATTGAAGCCAATTGTGATCGATTGTCACTTTGTGTTGATTGCATATTCTCGAAATCTATTGACATCAATTGAAGTCGAATCACATCATTTCTAATATATCTGGAATTATTAGAGTTTATTTGTATCAGATACATTCGATATACATGGATTGAAGTCAATTGTGATCGATTGTCACTTTGTGTCGATTGCATATTCTCGAAATCTATCGACATCAATTGAAGTCGAATCACATCATTTCTCATATATCTGGAATTATTAGAGTTTATTTGTGTCAGATACATTCGATATAGATGAATTCAAGCCAATTGTGATCAATTGTCACTTTGTGGTGATTGCATGTTTCCGAAATCCATTGACATCAATTGAAGTCGAATCACATCATTTCTCATATATAAGGAATTATTAGAGTTTATTTGTGTCAGATACATTCAATATACATGAATTGAAGCCAATTGTGATAGATTCCCACTTTGTGTTGATTGCATATTCTCGAAATCTATTGACATTGATTGGAGTTGAATCACATCATTCTTCATATATTTGGAATTATTAGTTTATTTGTATCGAATTCATTCGACATACATGAATTGGGGCCAAATGAGATCGATTGTCACTTTGTGTTAATTGTATATTCTCGAAATCTTTTGACGTCTATTGATGTCAAATCACATCCTTCCTCATATATTTGGAATTATTAGAGTTTATTTGTATCAGATACATTCGATATACATGAATTGAAGTCAATTGTGATCGATTGTCACTTTGTGTTGATTGCATATTCTCGAAATCTATCGACATCAATTGAAGTCGAATCACATCATTTCTCATATATCTGGAATTATTAGAGTTTATTTGTGTCAGATACATTCGATATAGATGAATTCAAGCCAATTGTGATCTATTGTCACTTTGTGGTGATTGCATGTTTCCGAAATCTATTGACATCAATTGAAGTCGACTTCACATCATTTCTCATATATAAGGAATTAAAAGAGATTATTTGTGTCAGATACATTCAATATACATGAATTGAAGCCAATTGTGATAGATTCTCACTTTGTGTTGATTGCATATTCTCGAAATCTATTGACATTGATTGGAGTCGAATCACATCATTCCTCATATATTTGGAATTATTAGTTTATTTGTATCAAATTCATTCGACATACATGAATTGGGGCCAAATGAGATCGATTGTCACTTTGTGTTAATTGTATATTCTCGAAATCTATTGACGTCTATAGATGTCAAATCACATCATTCCTCATATATTTGGAATTATTAGTTTATTTGTATCAGATACATTCGATATACATGAATTGAAGTCAATTTTAATCGATTGTCACTTTGTGTTAATTGTATATTCTCGAAATCTATTGACGTCTATTGATGTCAAATCACATCCTTCCTCATATATTTGGAATTATTAGAGTTTATTTATATCAGATACATCCGATATACATGAATTCAAGCCAATTGTGATCGATTGTCACTTTGTGTTAATTGTATATTCTCGAAATCTATTGAAATCGATTGAAGTCGAATCACATCATATCTCATATATGGGGAATTATTAGAGTTTATTTGTATCAGCTACATTCGATATACATGGATTGAAGTCAATTGTGATCGATTGTCACTTTGTGTCGATTGCATATTCTCGAAATCTATCGACATCAATTGAAGTCGAATCACATCATTTCTCATATATCTGGAATTATTAGAGTTTATTTGTGTCAGATACATTCGATATAGATAAATTCAAGCCAATTGTGATCAATTGTCACTTTGTGGTGATTGCATGTTTCCGAAATCTATTGACATCAATTGAAGTCGAATCACATCATTTCTCATATATAAGGAATTATCAGAGTTTATTTGTGTCAGATACATTCAATATACATGAATTGAAGCCAATTGTGATAGATTCTCACTTTGTGTTAATTGTATATTCTCGAAATCTATTGACATCTATTGATGTCAAATCACATCCTTCCTCATATATTTGGAATTATTAGAGTTTATTTGTATCAGATACATTCGATATACATGAATTGAAGCCAATTGTGATAGATTCTCACTTTGTGTTAATTGTATATTCTCGAAATCCATTGACGTCTATTGATGTCAAATCACATCCTTCCTCATATATTTGGAATTATTAGAGTTTATTTGTATCAGATACATTCGATATACATGAATTGAAGTCAATTGTGATCGATTGTCACTTTGTGTTGATTGCATATTCTCGAAATCTATCGACATCAATTGAAGTCGAATCACATCATTTCTCATATATCTGGAATTATTAGAGTTTATTTGTGTCAGATACATTCGATATAGATGAATTCAAGCCAATTGTGATCAATTGTCACTTTGTGGTGATTGCATGTTTCCGAAATCTATTGACATCAATTGAAGTCGAATCACATCATTTCTCATATATAAGGAATTATTAGAGTTTATTTGTGTCAGATACATTCAATATACATGAATTGAAGCCAATTGTGATAGATTCTCTCTTTGTGTTAATTGCATATTCTCGAAATCTATTGACATTGATTGGAGTCGAATCACATCATTCCTCATATATTTGGAATTATTAGTTTATTTGTATCAAATTCATTCGACATACATGAATTGGGGCCAAATGAGATCGATTGTCACTTTGTGTTAATTGTATATTCTCGAAATCTATTGACGTCTATAGATGTCAAATCACATCATTCCTCATATATTTGGAATTATTAGTTTATTTGTATCAGATACATTCGATATACATGAATTGAAGTCAATTGTAATCGATTGTCACTTTGTGTTAATTGTATATTCTCGAAATCTATTGACGTCTATTGATGTCAAATCACATCTTTCCTCATATATTTGGAATTATTAGAGTTTATTTATATCAGATACATCCGATATACATGAATTCAAGCCAATTGTGATCGATTGTCACTTTGTGTTAATTGTATATTCTCGAAATCTATTGAAATCGATTGAAGTCGAATCACATCATATCTCATATATGGGGAATTATTAGAGTTTATTTGTATCAGCTACATTCGATATACATGAATTGAAGTCAATTGTGATCGATTGTCACTTTGTGTTGATTGCATATTTTCCAAATCTATTGACATCAATTGAAGTCGAATAACATCATTTCTCATATATTTGCAATTATTAGAAATTATTTGTGTCAGATACATTCGATATAGATGAATTCGAGTCAATTGAGATCGATTGTCACTTTGTGTTGATTGCATATTTTCGAAATCTATTGACATCAATTGAAGTCGAATCACATCATTTCTCATATATCTGGAATTATTAGAGATTATTTGTGTCAGATACATTCGATATAGATGAATTCAAGCCAATTGTGATCAATTGTCACTTTGTGGTGATTGCATGTTTCAGAAATCTATTGACATCAATTGAAGTCGAATCACATCATTTCTCATATATAAGGAATTATTAGAGTTTATTTGTGTCATATACATTCAATATACATGAATTGAAGCCAATTGTGATAGATTCCCACTTTGTGTTGATTGCATAGTCTCGACATCTATTGACATTGATTGGAGTTGAATCACATCATTCTTCATATATTTGGAATTATTAGTTTATTTGTATCAAATTCATTCGACATACATGAATTGGGGCCAAATGAGATCGATTGTCACTTTGTGTTAATTGTATATTCTCGAAATCTATTGACGTCTATTGATGTCAAATCACATCTTTCCTCATATATTTGGAATTATTAGAGTTTATTTGTATCAGATACATTCGATATACATGAATTGAAGTCAATTGTGATCGATTGTCACTTTGTGTTGATTGCATATTCTCGAAATCTATCGACATCAATTGAAGTCGAATCACATCATTTCTCATATATCTGGAATTATTAGAGTTTATTTGTGTCAGATACATTCGATATAGATGAATTCAAGCCAATTGTGATCAATTGTCACTTTGTGGTGATTGCATGTTTCCGAAATCTATTGACATCAATTGAAGTCGAATCACATCATTTCTCATATATAAGGAATTATTAGAGTTTATTTTTGTCAGATACATTCAATATACATGAATTGAAGCCAATTGTGATAGATTCTCACTTTGTGTTGATTGCATATTCTCGAAATCTATTGACATTGATTGGAGTCGAATCACATCATTCCTCATATATTTGGAATTATTAGTTTATTTGTATCAAATTCATTCGACATACATGAATTGGGGCCAAATGAGATCGATTGTCACTTTGTGTTAATTGTATATTCTCGAAATCTATTGACGTCTATTGATGTCAAATCACATCCTTCCTCATATATTTGGAATTATTAGAGTATATTTATATCAGATACATCCGATATACATGAATTCAAGCCAATTGTGATCGATTGTCACTTTGTGTTAATTGTATATTCTCGAAATCTATTGAAATCGATTGAAGTCGAATCACATCATATCTCATATATGGGGAATTATTAGAGTTTATTTGTATCAGCTACATTCGATATACATGAATTGAAGTCAATTGTGATCGATTGTCACTTTGTGTTGATTGCATATTTTCCAAATCTATTGACATCAATTGAAGTCGAATAACATCATTTCTCATATATTTGCAATTATTAGAAATTATTTGTGTCAGATACATTCGATATAGATGAATTCGAGTCAATTGAGATCGATTGTCACTTTGTGTTGATTGCATATTTTCGAAATCTATTGACATCAATTGAAGTCGAATCACATCATTTCTCATATATCTGGAATTATTAGAGATTATTTGTGTCAGATACATTCGATATAGATGAATTCAAGCCAATTGTGATCAATTGTCACTTTGTGGTGATTGCATGTTTCAGAAATCTATTTACATCAATTGAAGTCGAATCACATAATTTCTCATATATAAGGAATTATTAGAGTTTATTTGTGTCAGATACATTCAATATACATGAATTGAAGCCAATTGTGATAGATTCTCACTTTGTGTTGATTGCATATTCTCGAAATCTATTGACATTGATTGGAGTCGAATCACATCATTCCTCATATATTTGGAATTATCAGTTTATTTGTATCAAATTCATTCGACATACATGAATTGGGGCCAAATGAGATCGATTTTCACTTTGTGTTAATTGCATATTCTCGAAATCTATTGACGTCTATTGATGTCAAATCACATCCTTCCTCATATATTTGGAATTATTAGAGTTTATTTGTATCAGATACATTCGATATAAATGAATTGAAGTCAATTGTGATCGATTGTCACTTTGTGTTAATTGTATATTCTCGAAATCTATTGACGTCTATTGATGTCAAATCACATCCTTCTTCATATATTTGGAATTATTAGAGTTTATTCGTATTGGATACATTCGATATAAATTAATTGAAGCCAATTGTGATCGATTGTCACCTTGTGTTGATTGCATATTCTCGAAATCTATCGACATCAATTGAAGTCGAATCGCATCATTTCTCATATATCTGGAATTAATAGAGTTTATTTGTGTCAGATACATTCGATATAGATGAATTCAAGCCAATTGTGATCAATTGTCACTTTGTGGTGATTGCATGTTTCAGAAATCTATTTACATCAATTGAAGTCGAATCACATCATTTCTCATATATAAGGAATTATTAGAGTTTATTTGTGTCAGATACATTCAATATACATGAATTGAAGCCAATTGTGATAGATTCTCACTTTGTGTTGATTGCATATTCTCGAAATCTATTGACATTGATTGGAGTCGAATCACATCATTCCTCATATATTTGGAATTATCAGTTTATTTGTATCAAATTCATTCGACATACATGAATTGGGGCCAAATGAGATCGATTGTCACTTTGTGTTAATTGTATATTCTCGAAATCTATTGACGTCTATTGATGTCAAATCACATCCTTCCTCATATATTTGGAATTATTAGAGTTTATTTGTATCAGATACATTCGATATAAATTAATTGAAGCCAATTGCGATCGATTGTCACCTTGTGTTGATTGCATATTCTCGAAATCTATCGACATCAATTGAAGTCGAATCACATCATTTCTCATATATCTGGAATTAATAGAGTTTATTTGTGTCAGATACATTCGATATAGATGAATTCAAGCCAATTGTGATCAATTGTCACTTTGTGGTGATTGCATGTTTCAGAAATCTATTGACATCAATTGAAGTCGAATCACATCATTTCTCATATATAAGGAATTATTAGAGTTTATTTGTGTCAGATACATTCAATATACATGAATTGAAGCCAATTGTGATAGATTCCCACTTTGTGTTGATTGCATATTCTCGAAATCTATTGATATTGATTGGAGATGAATCACATCATTCTTCATATATTTGGAATTATTAGTTTATTTGTATCAAATTCATTCGACATACATGAATTGGGGCCAAATGAGATCGATTGTCACTTTGTGTTAATTGTATATTCTCGAAATCTATTGACGTCTATTGATGTCAAATCACATCCTTCCTCATATATTTGGAATTATTAGAGTTTATTTGTATCAGATACATTCGATATACATGGATTGAAGTCAATTGTGATCGATTGTCACCTTGTGTTGATTGCATATTCTCGAAATCTATCGACATCAATTGAAGTCGAATCACATCATTTCTCATATATCTGGAATTATTAGAGTTTATTTGTGTCAGATACATTCGATATAGATGAATTCAAGCCAATTGTGATCAATTGTCACTTTTTGGTGATTGCATGTTTCCGAAATCTATTGACATCAATTGAAGTCGAATCACATCATATCTCATATATAAGGAATTATTAGAGTTTATTTGTGTCAGATACATTCGATATAGATGAATTCGAGTCAATTGAGATCGATTGTCACTTTGTGTTGATTGCATATTTTCGAAATCTATTGACATCAATTGAAGTCGAATCACATAATTTCTCATATATCTGGAATTATTAGAGTTTATTTGTGTCAGATACATTCGATATAGATGAATTCAAGCCAATTGTGATCAATTGTCACTTTGTGGTGATTGCATGTTTCAGAAATCTATTGACATCAATTGAAGTCGAATCACATCATTTCTCATATATAAGGAATTATTAGAGTTTATTTGTGTCAGATACATTCAATATACATGAATTGAAGCCAATTGTGATAGATTCTCACTTTGTGTTGATTGCATATTCTCGAAATCTATTGACATTGATTGGAGTCGAATCACATCATTCCTCATATATTTGGAATTATCAGTTTATTTGTATCAAATTCATTCGACATACATGAATTGGGGCCAAATGAGATCGATTGTCACTTTGTGTTAATTGTATATTCTCGAAATCTATTGACGTCTATTGATGTCAAATCACATCCTCCCTCATATATTTGGAATTATTAGAGTTTATTTGTATCAGATACATACGATATACATGAATTGAAGTCAATTGTGATCGATTGTCACTTTGTGTTGATTGCATATTCTCGAAATCTATTGACGTCTATTGATGTCAAATCACATCCTCCCTCATATATTTGGAATTATTAGAGTTTATTTGTATCAGATACATACGATATACATGAATTGAAGTCAATTGTGATCGATTGTCACTTTGTGTTGATTGCATATTCTCGAAATTTATCGACATCAATTGAAGTCGAATCACATCATTTCTCATATATCTGGAATTATTAGAGTTTATTTGTGTCAGATACATTCGATATAGATGAATTCAAGCCAATTGTGATCAATTGTCACTTTGTGGTGATTGCATGTTTCCGAAATCTATTGACATCAATTGAAGTCGAATCACATCATATCTCATATATAAGGAATTATTAGAGTTTATTTGTGTCAGATACATTCAATATACATGAATTGAAGCCAATTGTGATAGATTCCCACTTTGTGTTGATTGCATATTCTCGAATTCTATTGATATTGATTGGAGTTGAATCACATCATTCTTCATATATTTGGAATTATTAGTTTATTTGTATCAAAGTCATTCGACATACATGAATTGGGGCCAAATGAGATCGATTGTCACTTTGTGTTAATTGTATATTCTCGAAATCTATTGACGTCTATTGATGTCAAATCACATCCTTCCTCATATATTTGGAATTATTAGAGTTTATTTGTATCAGATACATTCGATATACATGGATTGAAGTCAATTGTGATCGATTGTCACCTTGTGTTGATTGCATATTCTCGAAATCTATCGACATCAATTGAAGTCGAATCACATCATTTTTCATATATCTGGAATTATTAGAGTTTATTTGTGTCAGATACATTCGATATAGATGAATTCAAGCCAATTGTGATCAATTGTCACTTTGTGGTGATTGCATGTTTCCGAAATCTATTGACATAAATTGAAGTCGAATCACATCATATCTCATATATAAGGAATTATTAGAGTTTATTTGTGTCAGATACATTCGATATAGATGAATTCAAGCCAATTGTGATCAATTGTCACTTTGTGGTGATTGCATGTTTCCGAAAACTATTGACATCAATTGAAGTCGAATCACATCATTTCTCATATATAAGGAATAATTGGAGTTTATTTGTGTCAGATACATTCAATATACATGAATTGAAGCCAATTGTGATAGATTCTCACTTTGTGTTAATTGTATATTCTCGAAATCTATTGACGTCTATTGATGTCAAATCACATCCTTCCTCATATATTTGGAATTATTAGAGTTTATTTGTATCAGATACATTCGATATACATGAATTGAAGTCAATTGTGATCGATTGTCACTTTGTGTTGATTGCATATTCTCGAAATCTATCGACATCAATTGAAGTCGAATCTCATCATTTCTCATATATCTGGAATTACTAGAGTTTATTTGTGTCAGATACATTCGATATAGATGAATTCGAGCCAATTGTGATCAATTGTCACTTTGTGGTGATTGCATGTTTCCGAAATCTATTGACATCAATTGAAGTCGAATCACATCATTTCTCATATATAAGGAATTATTAGAGTTTATTTGTGTCAGATACATTCAATATATATGAATTGAAGCCAATTGTGATAGATTGTCACTTTGTGTTGATTGCATATTCTCGAAATCTATTGATATTGATTGGAGTTGAATCACATCATTCTTCATATATTTGGAATTATTAGTTTATTTGTATCAAATTCATTCGACATACATGAATTGGGGCCAAATGAGATCGATTGTCACCTTGTGTTGATTGCATATTCTCGAAATCTATCGACATCAATTGAAGTCGAATCGCATCATTTCTCATATATCTGGAATTAATAGAGTTTATTTGTGTCAGATACATTCGATATAGATGAATTCAAGCCAATTGTGATCAATTGTCACTTTGTGGTGATTGCATGTTTCAGAAATCTATTTACATCAATTGAAGTCGAATCACATCATTTCTCATATATAAGGAATTATTAGAGTTTATTTGTGTCAGATACATTCAATATACATGAATTGAAGCCAATTGTGATAGATTCTCACTTTGTGTTGATTGCATATTCTCGAAATCTATTGACATTGATTGGAGTCGAATCACATCATTCCTCATATATTTGGAATTATCAGTTTATTTGTATCAAATTCATTCGACATACATGAATTGGGGCCAAATGAGATCGATTGTCACTTTGTGTTAATTGTATATTCTCGAAATCTATTGACGTCTATTGATGTCAAATCACATCCTTCCTCATATATTTGGAATTATTAGAGTTTATTTGTATCAGATACATTCGATATAAATTAATTGAAGCCAATTGTGATCGATTGTCACCTTGTGTTGATTGCATATTCTCGAAATCTATCGACATCAATTGAAGTCGAATCACATCATTTCTCATATATCTGGAATTAATAGAGTTTATTTGTGTCAGATACATTCGATATAGATGAATTCAAGCCAATTGTGATCAATTGTCACTTTGTGGTGATTGCATGTTTCAGAAATCTATTGACATCAATTGAAGTCGAATCACATCATTTCTCATATATAAGGAATTATTAGAGTTTATTTGTGTCAGATACATTCAATATACATGAATTGAAGCCAATTGTGATAGATTCCCACTTTGTGTTGATTGCATATTCTCGAAATCTATTGATATTGATTGGAGATGAATCACATCATTCTTCATATATTTGGAATTATTAGTTTATTTGTATCAAATTCATTCGACATACATGAATTGGGGCCAAATGAGATCGATTGTCACTTTGTGTTAATTGTATATTCTCGAAATCTATTGACGTCTATTGATGTCAAATCACATCCTTCCTCATATATTTGGAATTATTAGAGTTTATTTGTATCAGATACATTCGATATACATGGATTGAAGTCAATTGTGATCGATTGTCACCTTGTGTTGATTGCATATTCTCGAAATCTATCGACATCAATTGAAGTCGAATCACATCATTTCTCATATATCTGGAATTATTAGAGTTTATTTGTGTCAGATACATTCGATATAGATGAATTCAAGCCAATTGTGATCAATTGTCACTTTTTGGTGATTGCATGTTTCCGAAATCTATTGACATCAATTGAAGTCGAATCACATCATATCTCATATATAAGGAATTATTAGAGTTTATTTGTGTCAGATACATTCGATATAGATGAATTCGAGTCAATTGAGATCGATTGTCACTTTGTGTTGATTGCATATTTTCGAAATCTATTGACATCAATTGAAGTCGAATCACATCATTTCTCATATATCTGGAATTATTAGAGTTTATTTGTGTCAGATACATTCGATATAGATGAATTCAAGCCAATTGTGATCAATTGTCACTTTGTGGTGATTGCATGTTTCAGAAATCTATTGACATCAATTGAAGTCGAATCACATCATTTCTCATATATAAGGAATTATTAGAGTTTATTTGTGTCAGATACATTCAATATACATGAATTGAAGCCAATTGTGATAGATTCTCACTTTGTGTTGATTGCATATTCTCGAAATCTATTGACATTGATTGGAGTCGAATCACATCATTCCTCATATATTTGGAATTATCAGTTTATTTGTATCAAATTCATTCGACATACATGAATTGGGGCCAAATGAGATCGATTGTCACTTTGTGTTAATTGTATATTCTCGAAATCTATTGACGTCTATTGATGTCAAATCACATCCTCCCTCATATATCTGGAATTATTAGAGTTTATTTGTATCAGATACATACGATATACATGAATTGAAGTCAATTGTGATCGATTGTCACTTTGTGTTGATTGCATATTCTCGAAATCTATTGACGTCTATTGATGTCAAATCACATCCTCCCTCATATATTTGGAATTATTAGAGTTTATTTGTATCAGATACATACGATATACATGAATTGAAGTCAATTGTGATCGATTGTCACTTTGTGTTGATTGCATATTCTCGAAATTTATCGACATCAATTGAAGTCGAATCACATCATTTCTCATATATCTGGAATTATTAGAGTTTATTTGTGTCAGATACATTCGATATAGATGAATTCAAGCCAATTGTGATCAATTGTCACTTTGTGGTGATTGCATGTTTCCGAAATCTATTGACATCAATTGAAGTCGAATCACATCATATCTCATATATAAGGAATTATTAGAGTTTATTTGTGTCAGATACATTCAATATACATGAATTGAAGCCAATTGTGATAGATTCCCACTTTGTGTTGATTGCATATTCTCGAATTCTATTGATATTGATTGGAGTTGAATCACATCATTCTTCATATATTTGGAATTATTAGTTTATTTGTATCAAATTCATTCGACATACATGAATTGGGGCCAAATGAGATCGATTGTCACTTTGTGTTAATTGTATATTCTCGAAATCTATTGACGTCTATTGATGTCAAATCACATCCTTCCTCATATATTTGGAATTATTAGAGTTTATTTGTATCAGATACATTCGATATACATGAATTGAAGTCAATTGTGATCGATTGTCACCTTGTGTTGATTGCATATTCTCGAAATCTATCGACATCAATTGAAGTCGAATCACATCATTTTTCATATATCTGGAATTATTAGAGTTTATTTGTGTCAGATACATTCGATATAGATGAATTCAAGCCAATTGTGATCAATTGTCACTTTGTGGTGATTGCATGTTTCCGAAATCTATTGACATAAATTGAAGTCGAATCACATCATATCTCATATATAAGGAATTATTAGAGTTTATTTGTGTCAGATACATTCGATATAGATGAATTCAAGCCAATTGTGATCAATTGTCACTTTGTGGTGATTGCATGTTTCCGAAAACTATTGACATCAATTGAAGTCGAATCACATCATTTCTCATATATAAGGAATAATTGGAGTTTATTTGTGTCAGATACATTCAATATACATGAATTGAAGCCAATTGTGATAGATTCTCACTTTGTGTTAATTGTATATTCTCGAAATCTATTGACGTCCATTGATGTCAAATCACATCCTTTCTCATATATTTGGAATTATTAGAGTTTATTTGTATCAGATACATTCGATATATATGGATAGAAGTCAATTGTGATCGATTGTCACCTTGTGTTGATTGCATATTCTCGAAATCTATCGACATCAATTGAAGTCGAATCACATCATTTTCCATATATCTGGAATTATTAGAGTTTATTTGTGTCAGATACATTCGATATAGATGAATTCAAGCCAATTGTGATCAATTGTCACTTTGTGGTGATTGCAAGTTTCAGAAATCTATTGACATCAATTGAAGTCGAATCACATCATATCTCATATATAAGGAATTATTAGAGTTTATTTGTGTCAGATACATTCGATATAGATGAATTCAAGCCAATTGTGATCAATTGTCACTTTGTGGTGATTGCATGTTTCCGAAAACTATTGACATCAATTGAAGTCGAATCACATCATTTCTCATATATCTGGAATTATTAGAGTTTATTTGTGTCAGATACATTCGATATAGATGAATTCAAGCCAATTGTGATCAATTGTCACTTTGTGGTGATTGCATGTTTCCGAAATCTATTGACATCAATTGAAGTCGAATCACATCATATCTCATATATAAGGAATTATTAGAGTTTATTTGTGTCAGATACATTCAATATACATGAATTGAAGCCAATTGTGATAGATTCCCACTTTGTGTTGATTGCATATTCTCGAAATCTATTGATATTGATTGGAGTTGAATCACATCATTCTTCATATATTTGGAATTATTAGTTTATTTGTATCAAATTCATTCGACATACATGAATTGGGGCCAAATGAGATCGATTGTCACTTTGTGTTAATTGTATATTCTCGAAATCTATTGACGTCTATTGATGTCAAATCACATCCTTCCTCATATATTTGGAATTATTAGAGTTTATTTGTATCAGATACATTCGATATACATGGATTGAAGTCAATTGTGATCGATTGTCACCTTGTGTTGATTGCATATTCTCGAAATCTATCGACATCAATTGAAGTCGAATCACATCATTTTTCATATATCTGGAATTATTATAGTTTATTTGTGTCAGATACATTCGATATAGATGAATTCAAGCCAATTGTGATCAATTGTCACTTTGTGGTGATTGCATGTTTCCGAAAACTATTGACATCAATTGAAGTCGAATCACATCATTTCTCATATATAAGGAATAATTGGAGTTTATTTGTGTCAGATACATCCAATATACATGAATTGAAGCCAATTGTGATAGATTCTCACTTTGGGTTGATTGCATATTCTCGAAATCTATTGACATTGATTGGAGTCGAATCACATCATTCCTCATATATTTGGAATTATTAGTATATTTGTATCAAATTCATTCGACATACATGAATTGGGGCCAAATGAGATCGATTGTCACTTTGTGTTAATTGTATATTCTCGAAATCTATTGACGTCTATAGATGTCAAATCACATCATTCCTCATATATTTGGAATTATTAGTTTATTTGTATCAGATACATTCGATATACATGAATTGAAGTCAATTGTAATCGATTGTCATTTTGTGTTAATTGTATATTCTCGAAATCTATTGACGTCTATTGATGTCAAATCACATCCTTCCTCATATATTTGGAATTATTAGAGTTTATTTATATCAGATACATCCGATATACATGAATTCAAGCCAATTGTGATCGATTGTCACTTTGTGTTAATTGTATATTCTCGAAATCTATTGAAATCGATTGAAGTCGAATCACATCATATCTCATATATGGGGAATTATTAGAGTTTATTTGTATCAGCTACATTTGATATAGATGAATTCAAGCCAATTGTGATCAATTGTCACTTTGTGGTGATTGCATGTTTCCGAAGTCTATTGATATCAATTGAAGTCGAATCACATCATATCTCATATATAAGGAATTATTAGAGTTTATTTGTGTCAGATACATTCAATATACATGAATTGAAGCCAATTGTGATAGATTCTCACTTTGTGTTGATTGCATATTCTCGAAATCTATTGACATTGATTGGAGTCGAATCACATCATTCCTCATATATTTGGAATTATTAGTATATTTGTATCAAATTCATTCGACATACATGAATTGGGGCCAAATGAGATCGATTGTCACTTTGTGTTAATTGTATATTCTCGAAATCTATTGACGTCTATAGATGTCAAATCACATCATTCCTCATATATTTGGAATTATTAGTTTATTTGTATCAGATACATTCGATATACATGAATTGAAGTCAATTGTAATCGATTGTCATTTTGTGTTAATTGTATATTCTCGAAATCTATTGACGTCTATTGATGTCAAATCACATCCTTCCTCATATATTTGGATTTATTAGAGTTTATTTGTATCAGCTACATTTGATATAGATGAATTCAAGCCAATTGTGATCAATTGTCACTTTGTGGTGATTGCATGTTTCCGAAATCTATTGATATCAATTGAAGTCGAATCACATCATATCTCATATATAAGGAATTATTAGAGTTTATTTGTGTCAGATACATTCGATATAGATGGATTCAAGCCAATTGTGATCAATTGTCACTTTGTGGTGATTGCAAGTTTCCGAAAACTATTGACATCAATTGAAGTCGAATCACATCATTTCTCATATATCTGGAATTATTAGAGTTTATTTGTGTCAGATACATTCGATATAGATGAATTCAAGCCAATTGTGATCAATTGTCACTTTGTGGTGATTGCATGTTTCCGAAATCTATTGACATCAATTGAAGTCGAATCACATCATATCTCATATATAAGGAATTATCAGAGTTTATTTGTGTCAGATACATTCAATATACATGAATTGAAGCCAATTGTGATAGATTCCCACTTTGTGTTGATTGCATATTCTCGAAATCTATTGACATTGATTGGAGTTGAATCACATCATTCTTCATATATTTGGAATAATCAGTTTATTTGTATCAAATTCATTCGACATACATGAATTGGGGCCAAATGAGATCGATTGTCACTTTGTGTTAATTGTATATTCTCAAAATCTATTGACGTCTATTGATGTCAAATCACATCCTTCCTCATATATTTGGAATTATTAGTGTTTATTCGTATCGGATACATTCGATATAAATGAATTGAAGCCATTTGTGATCGATTGTCACTTTGTGTTGATTGCATATTCTCGAAATCTATTGACATCAATTGAAGTCGAATCACATCATTTCTCATAAATCTGGAATTATTATAGTTTATTTGTATCAGATACATTCGATATACATGAATTGAAGCCAATTGTGATCGATTGTCACTTTGTGTTGATTGCATATTCTCGGAATCTATTGACATTGATTGGAGTCGAATCACATCATTTCTCATATATCTGGTATTATTAGAGTTTATTTGTATCAGATTCATTCGATATACATGAATTGGGGCCATATGAGATCGATTGTCACTTTGTGTTAATTGTATATTCTCGAAATCTATTGACGTCTATTGATGTCAAATCACATCCTTTCTCATATATTTGGAATTATTAGAGTTTATTCGTATCGGATACATTCGATATAAATGAATTGAAGCCATTTGTGATCGATTGTCACTTTGTGTTGATTGCATATTCTCGAAATCTATTGACATCAATTGAAGTCGAATCACATCATTTCTCATGAATCTGGAATTATTAGAGTTTATTTGTATCAGATACATTCGATATACATGAATTGAAGCCAATTGTGATCGATTGTCACTTTGTGTTGATTGCATATTCTCGAAGTCTATTGACATTGATTGGAGTCGAATCACATCATTTCTCATATATTTGGAATTATTAGAGTTTATTTGTATCAGATTCATTCGATATACATGAATTGGGGCCAAATGAGATCGATTGTCACTTTGTGTTAATTGTATATTCTCGAAATCTATTGACGTCTATTGATGTCAAATCAAATCCTTCCTCATATATTTGGAATTATTAGAGTTTATTTGTATCAGATACATTCGATATAAATGAAATGAAGCCATTTGTGATCGATTGTCACTTTGTGTTGATTGCATATTCTCGAAATCTATTGACATCAATTGAAGTCGAATCACATCATTTCTCATAAATCTGGAATTATTATAGTTTATTTGTATCAGATACATTCGATATACATGAATTGAAGCCAATTGTGATCGATTGTCACTTTGTGTTGATTGCATATTTTCGAATATATTTGGAATTATTAGAGTTTATTTGTATCAGATACATTCGATATACATGGATTGAAGTCAATTGTGATCGATTGTCACCTTGTGTTGATTGCATATTCTCGAAATCTATCGACATCAATTGAAGTCGAATCACATCATTTCTCATATATCTGGAATTATTAGAGTTCATTTGTGTCAGATACATTCGATATAGATGAATTCAAGCAAATTGTGATCAATTGTCACTTTGTGGTGATTGCATGTTTCCGAAATCTATTGACATCAATTGAAGTCGAATCACATCATATCTCATATATAAGGAATTATTAGAGTTTATTTGTGTCAGATACATTCGATATAGATGAATTCAAGCCAATTGTTATCAATTGTCACTTTGTGGTGATTGCATGTTAACGAAAACTATTGACATCAATTGAAGTCGAATCACATCATTTCTCATATATAAGGAATAATTGGAGTTTATTTGTGTCAGATACATTCAATATACATGAATTGAAGCCAATTGTGATAGATTCTCACTTTGTGTTAATTGTATATTCTCGAAATCTATTGACGTCTATTGATGTCAAATCACATCCTTCCTCATATATTTGGAATTATTAGAGTTTATTTGTATCAGATACATTCGATATACATGAATTGAAGTCAATTGTGATCGATTGTCACTTTGTGTTGATTGCATATTCTCGAAATCTATCGACATCAATTGAAGTCGAATCACATCATTTCTCATATATCTGGAATTATTAGAGTTTATTTGTGTCAGATACATTCGATATAGATGAATTCAAGCCAATTGTGATCAATTGTCACTTTGTGGTGATTGCATGTTTCCGAAATCTATTGACATCAATTGAAGTCGAATCACATCATTTCTCATATATAAGGAATTATTAGAGTTTATTTGTGTCAGTTACATTCAATATACATGAATTGAAGCCAATTGTGATAGATTCTCACTTTGTGTTGATTGCATATTCTCGAAATCTATTGACATTGATTGGAGTCGAATCACATCATTCCTCATATATTTGGAATTATTAGTTTATTTGTATCAAATTCATTCGACATACATGAATTGGGGCCAAATGAGAACGATTGTCACTTTGTGTTAATTGTATATTCTCGAAATCTATTGACGTCTATAGATGTCAAATCACATCATTCCTCATATATTTGGAATTATTAGTTTATTTGTATCAGATACATTCGATATACATGAATTGAAGTCAATTGTAATCGATTGTCACTTTGTGTTAATTGTATATTCTCGAAATCTATTGACGTCTATTGATGTCAAATCACATCCTTCCTCATATATTTGGAATTATTAGAGTTTATTTATATCAGATACATCCGATATACATGAATTGAAGTCAATTGTGATCGATTGTCACTTTGTGTTGATTGCATATTCTCGAAATCTATTGACATTGATTGGAGTCGAATCACATCATTCCTCATATATTTGGAATTATTAGTATATTTGTATCAAATTCATTCGACATACATGAATTGGGGCCAAATGAGATCGATTGTCACTTTGTGTTAATTGTATATTCTCGAAATCTATTGACGTCTATAGATGTCAAATCACATCATTCCTCATATATTTGGAATTATTAGTTTATTTGTATCAGATACATTCGATATACATGAATTGAAGTCAATTGTAATCGATTGTCATTTTGTGTTAATTGTATATTCTCGAAATCTATTGACGTCTATTGATGTCAAATCACATCCTTCCTCATATATTTGGAATTATTAGAGTTTATTTGTATCAGCTACATTTGATATAGATGAATTCAAGCCAATTGTGATCAATTGTCACTTTGTGGTGATTGCATGTTTCCGAAATCTATTGATATCAATTGAAGTCGAATCACATCATATCTCATATATAAGGAATTATTAGAGTTTATTTGTGTCAGATACATTCGATATAGATGGATTCAAGCCAATTGTGATCAATTGTCACTTTGTGGTGATTGCAAGTTTCCGAAAACTATTGACATCAATTGAAGTCGAATCACATCATTTCTCATATATCTGGAATTATTAGAGTTTATTTGTGTCAGATACATTCGATATAGATGAATTCAAGCCAATTGTGATCAATTGTCACTTTGTGGTGATTGCATGTTTCCGAAATCTATTGACATCAATTGAAGTCGAATCACATCATATCTCATATATAAGGAATTATCAGAGTTTATTTGTGTCAGATACATTCAATATACATGAATTGAAGCCAATTGTGATAGATTCCCACTTTGTGTTGATTGCATATTCTCGAAATCTATTGACATTGATTGGAGTTGAATCACATCATTCTTCATATATTTGGAATAATCAGTTTATTTGTATCAAATTCATTCGACATACATGAATTGGGGCCAAATGAGATCGATTGTCACTTTGTGTTAATTGTATATTCTCAAAATCTATTGACGTCTATTGATGTCAAATCACATCCTTCCTCATATATTTGGAATTATTAGTGTTTATTCGTATCGGATACATTCGATATAAATGAATTGAAGCCATTTGTGATCGATTGTCACTTTGTGTTGATTGCATATTCTCGAAATCTATTGACATCAATTGAAGTCGAATCACATCATTTCTCATAAATCTGGAATTATTATAGTTTATTTGTATCAGATACATTCGATATACATGAATTGAAGCCAATTGTGATCGATTGTCACTTTGTGTTGATTGCATATTCTCGGAATCTATTGACATTGATTGGAGTCGAATCACATCATTTCTCATATATCTGGTATTATTAGAGTTTATTTGTATCAGATTCATTCGATATACATGAATTGGGGCCATATGAGATCGATTGTCACTTTGTGTTAATTGTATATTCTCGAAATCTATTGACGTCTATTGATGTCAAATCACATCCTTTCTCATATATTTGGAATTATTAGAGTTTATTCGTATCGGATACATTCGATATAAATGAATTGAAGCCATTTGTGATCGATTGTCACTTTGTGTTGATTGCATATTCTCGAAATCTATTGACATCAATTGAAGTCGAATCACATCATTTCTCATGAATCTGGAATTATTAGAGTTTATTTGTATCAGATACATTCGATATACATGAATTGAAGCCAATTGTGATCGATTGTCACTTTGTGTTGATTGCATATTCTCGAAGTCTATTGACATTGATTGGAGTCGAATCACATCATTTCTCATATATTTGGAATTATTAGAGTTTATTTGTATCAGATTCATTCGATATACATGAATTGGGGCCAAATGAGATCGATTGTCACTTTGTGTTAATTGTATATTCTCGAAATCTATTGACGTCTATTGATGTCAAATCAAATCCTTCCTCATATATTTGGAATTATTAGAGTTTATTTGTATCAGATACATTCGATATAAATGAATTGAAGCCATTTGTGATCGATTGTCACTTTGTGTTGATTGCATATTCTCGAAATCTATTGACATCAATTGAAGTCGAATCACATCATTTCTCATAAATCTGGAATTATTATAGTTTATTTGTATCAGATACATTCGATATACATGAATTGAAGCCAATTGTGATCGATTGTCACTTTGTGTTGATTGCATATTTTCGAATATATTTGGAATTATTAGAGTTTATTTGTATCAGATACATTCGATATACATGGATTGAAGTCAATTGTGATCGATTGTCACCTTGTGTTGATTGCATATTCTCGAAATCTATCGACATCAATTGAAGTCGAATCACATCATTTCTCATATATCTGGAATTATTAGAGTTCATTTGTGTCAGATACATTCGATATAGATGAATTCAAGCAAATTGTGATCGATTGTCACTTTGTGTTGATTGCATATTCTCGAAATCTATTGACATTGATTGGAGTCGAATCACATCATTCCTCATATATTTGGAATTATTAGTATATTTGTATCAAATTCATTCGACATACATGAATTGGGGCCAAATGAGATCGATTGTCACTTTGTGTTAATTGTATATTCTCGAAATCTATTGACGTCTATAGATGTCAAATCACATCATTCCTCATATATTTGGAATTATTAGTTTATTTGTATCAGATACATTCGATATACATGAATTGAAGTCAATTGTAATCGATTGTCATTTTGTGTTAATTGTATATTCTCGAAATCTATTGACGTCTATTGATGTCAAATCACATCCTTCCTCATATATTTGGAATTATTAGAGTTTATTTGTATCAGCTACATTTGATATAGATGAATTCAAGCCAATTGTGATCAATTGTCACTTTGTGGTGATTGCATGTTTCCGAAATCTATTGATATCAATTGAAGTCGAATCACATCATATCTCATATATAAGGAATTATTAGAGTTTATTTGTGTCAGATACATTCGATATAGATGGATTCAAGCCAATTGTGATCAATTGTCACTTTGTGGTGATTGCAAGTTTCCGAAAACTATTGACATCAATTGAAGTCGAATCACATCATTTCTCATATATCTGGAATTATTAGAGTTTATTTGTGTCAGATACATTCGATATAGATGAATTCAAGCCAATTGTGATCAATTGTCACTTTGTGGTGATTGCATGTTTCCGAAATCTATTGACATCAATTGAAGTCGAATCACATCATATCTCATATATAAGGAATTATCAGAGTTTATTTGTGTCAGATACATTCAATATACATGAATTGAAGCCAATTGTGATAGATTCCCACTTTGTGTTGATTGCATATTCTCGAAATCTATTGACATTGATTGGAGTTGAATCACATCATTCTTCATATATTTGGAATAATCAGTTTATTTGTATCAAATTCATTCGACATACATGAATTGGGGCCAAATGAGATCGATTGTCACTTTGTGTTAATTGTATATTCTCAAAATCTATTGACGTCTATTGATGTCAAATCACATCCTTCCTCATATATTTGGAATTATTAGTGTTTATTCGTATCGGATACATTCGATATAAATGAATTGAAGCCATTTGTGATCGATTGTCACTTTGTGTTGATTGCATATTCTCGAAATCTATTGACATCAATTGAAGTCGAATCACATCATTTCTCATAAATCTGGAATTATTATAGTTTATTTGTATCAGATACATTCGATATACATGAATTGAAGCCAATTGTGATCGATTGTCACTTTGTGTTGATTGCATATTCTCGGAATCTATTGACATTGATTGGAGTCGAATCACATCATTTCTCATATATCTGGTATTATTAGAGTTTATTTGTATCAGATTCATTCGATATACATGAATTGGGGCCATATGAGATCGATTGTCACTTTGTGTTAATTGTATATTCTCGAAATCTATTGACGTCTATTGATGTCAAATCACATCCTTTCTCATATATTTGGAATTATTAGAGTTTATTCGTATCGGATACATTCGATATAAATGAATTGAAGCCATTTGTGATCGATTGTCACTTTGTGTTGATTGCATATTCTCGAAATCTATTGACATCAATTGAAGTCGAATCACATCATTTCTCATGAATCTGGAATTATTAGAGTTTATTTGTATCAGATACATTCGATATACATGAATTGAAGCCAATTGTGATCGATTGTCACTTTGTGTTGATTGCATATTCTCGAAGTCTATTGACATTGATTGGAGTCGAATCACATCATTTCTCATATATTTGGAATTATTAGAGTTTATTTGTATCAGATTCATTCGATATACATGAATTGGGGCCAAATGAGATCGATTGTCACTTTGTGTTAATTGTATATTCTCGAAATCTATTGACGTCTATTGATGTCAAATCAAATCCTTCCTCATATATTTGGAATTATTAGAGTTTATTTGTATCAGATACATTCGATATAAATGAAATGAAGCCATTTGTGATCGATTGTCACTTTGTGTTGATTGCATATTCTCGAAATCTATTGACATCAATTGAAGTCGAATCACATCATTTCTCATAAATCTGGAATTATTATAGTTTATTTGTATCAGATACATTCGATATACATGAATTGAAGCCAATTGTGATCGATTGTCACTTTGTGTTGATTGCATATTTTCGAATATATTTGGAATTATTAGAGTTTATTTGTATCAGATACATTCGATATACATGGATTGAAGTCAATTGTGATCGATTGTCACCTTGTGTTGATTGCATATTCTCGAAATCTATCGACATCAATTGAAGTCGAATCACATCATTTCTCATATATCTGGAATTATTAGAGTTCATTTGTGTCAGATACATTCGATATAGATGAATTCAAGCAAATTGTGATCAATTGTCACTTTGTGGTGATTGCATGTTTCCGAAATCTATTGACATCAATTGAAGTCGAATCACATCATATCTCATATATAAGGAATTATTAGAGTTTATTTGTGTCAGATACATTCGATATAGATGAATTCAAGCCAATTGTTATCAATTGTCACTTTGTGGTGATTGCATGTTAACGAAAACTATTGACATCAATTGAAGTCGAATCACATCATTTCTCATATATAAGGAATAATTGGAGTTTATTTGTGTCAGATACATTCAATATACATGAATTGAAGCCAATTGTGATAGATTCTCACTTTGTGTTAATTGTATATTCTCGAAATCTATTGACGTCTATTGATGTCAAATCACATCCTTCCTCATATATTTGGAATTATTAGAGTTTATTTGTATCAGATACATTCGATATACATGAATTGAAGTCAATTGTGATCGATTGTCACTTTGTGTTGATTGCATATTCTCGAAATCTATCGACATCAATTGAAGTCGAATCACATCATTTCTCATATATCTGGAATTATTAGAGTTTATTTGTGTCAGATACATTCGATATAGATGAATTCAAGCCAATTGTGATCAATTGTCACTTTGTGGTGATTGCATGTTTCCGAAATCTATTGACATCAATTGAAGTCGAATCACATCATTTCTCATATATAAGGAATTATTAGAGTTTATTTGTGTCAGTTACATTCAATATACATGAATTGAAGCCAATTGTGATAGATTCTCACTTTGTGTTGATTGCATATTCTCGAAATCTATTGACATTGATTGGAGTCGAATCACATCATTCCTCATATATTTGGAATTATTAGTTTATTTGTATCAAATTCATTCGACATACATGAATTGGGGCCAAATGAGAACGATTGTCACTTTGTGTTAATTGTATATTCTCGAAATCTATTGACGTCTATAGATGTCAAATCACATCATTCCTCATATATTTGGAATTATTAGTTTATTTGTATCAGATACATTCGATATACATGAATTGAAGTCAATTGTAATCGATTGTCACTTTGTGTTAATTGTATATTCTCGAAATCTATTGACGTCTATTGATGTCAAATCACATCCTTCCTCATATATTTGGAATTATTAGAGTTTATTTATATCAGATACATCCGATATACATGAATTGAAGTCAATTGTGATCGATTGTCACTTTGTGTTGATTGCATATTCTCGAAATCTATTGACATTGATTGGAGTCGAATCACATCATTCCTCATATATTTGGAATTATTAGTATATTTGTATCAAATTCATTCGACATACATGAATTGGGGCCAAATGAGATCGATTGTCACTTTGTGTTAATTGTATATTCTCGAAATCTATTGACGTCTATAGATGTCAAATCACATCATTCCTCATATATTTGGAATTATTAGTTTATTTGTATCAGATACATTCGATATACATGAATTGAAGTCAATTGTAATCGATTGTCATTTTGTGTTAATTGTATATTCTCGAAATCTATTGACGTCTATTGATGTCAAATCACATCCTTCCTCATATATTTGGAATTATTAGAGTTTATTTGTATCAGCTACATTTGATATAGATGAATTCAAGCCAATTGTGATCAATTGTCACTTTGTGGTGATTGCATGTTTCCGAAATCTATTGATATCAATTGAAGTCGAATCACATCATATCTCATATATAAGGAATTATTAGAGTTTATTTGTGTCAGATACATTCGATATAGATGGATTCAAGCCAATTGTGATCAATTGTCACTTTGTGGTGATTGCAAGTTTCCGAAAACTATTGACATCAATTGAAGTCGAATCACATCATTTCTCATATATCTGGAATTATTAGAGTTTATTTGTGTCAGATACATTCGATATAGATGAATTCAAGCCAATTGTGATCAATTGTCACTTTGTGGTGATTGCATGTTTCCGAAATCTATTGACATCAATTGAAGTCGAATCACATCATATCTCATATATAAGGAATTATCAGAGTTTATTTGTGTCAGATACATTCAATATACATGAATTGAAGCCAATTGTGATAGATTCCCACTTTGTGTTGATTGCATATTCTCGAAATCTATTGACATTGATTGGAGTTGAATCACATCATTCTTCATATATTTGGAATAATCAGTTTATTTGTATCAAATTCATTCGACATACATGAATTGGGGCCAAATGAGATCGATTGTCACTTTGTGTTAATTGTATATTCTCAAAATCTATTGACGTCTATTGATGTCAAATCACATCCTTCCTCATATATTTGGAATTATTAGTGTTTATTCGTATCGGATACATTCGATATAAATGAATTGAAGCCATTTGTGATCGATTGTCACTTTGTGTTGATTGCATATTCTCGAAATCTATTGACATCAATTGAAGTCGAATCACATCATTTCTCATAAATCTGGAATTATTATAGTTTATTTGTATCAGATACATTCGATATACATGAATTGAAGCCAATTGTGATCGATTGTCACTTTGTGTTGATTGCATATTCTCGGAATCTATTGACATTGATTGGAGTCGAATCACATCATTTCTCATATATCTGGTATTATTAGAGTTTATTTGTATCAGATTCATTCGATATACATGAATTGGGGCCATATGAGATCGATTGTCACTTTGTGTTAATTGTATATTCTCGAAATCTATTGACGTCTATTGATGTCAAATCACATCCTTTCTCATATATTTGGAATTATTAGAGTTTATTCGTATCGGATACATTCGATATAAATGAATTGAAGCCATTTGTGATCGATTGTCACTTTGTGTTGATTGCATATTCTCGAAATCTATTGACATCAATTGAAGTCGAATCACATCATTTCTCATGAATCTGGAATTATTAGAGTTTATTTGTATCAGATACATTCGATATACATGAATTGAAGCCAATTGTGATCGATTGTCACTTTGTGTTGATTGCATATTCTCGAAGTCTATTGACATTGATTGGAGTCGAATCACATCATTTCTCATATATTTGGAATTATTAGAGTTTATTTGTATCAGATTCATTCGATATACATGAATTGGGGCCAAATGAGATCGATTGTCACTTTGTGTTAATTGTATATTCTCGAAATCTATTGACGTCTATTGATGTCAAATCAAATCCTTCCTCATATATTTGGAATTATTAGAGTTTATTTGTATCAGATACATTCGATATAAATGAATTGAAGCCATTTGTGATCGATTGTCACTTTGTGTTGATTGCATATTCTCGAAATCTATTGACATCAATTGAAGTCGAATCACATCATTTCTCATAAATCTGGAATTATTATAGTTTATTTGTATCAGATACATTCGATATACATGAATTGAAGCCAATTGTGATCGATTGTCACTTTGTGTTGATTGCATATTTTCGAATATATTTGGAATTATTAGAGTTTATTTGTATCAGATACATTCGATATACATGGATTGAAGTCAATTGTGATCGATTGTCACCTTGTGTTGATTGCATATTCTCGAAATCTATCGACATCAATTGAAGTCGAATCACATCATTTCTCATATATCTGGAATTATTAGAGTTCATTTGTGTCAGATACATTCGATATAGATGAATTCAAGCAAATTGTGATCAATTGTCACTTTGTGGTGATTGCATGTTTCCGAAATCTATTGACATCAATTGAAGTCGAATCACATCATATCTCATATATAAGGAATTATTAGAGTTTATTTGTGTCAGATACATTCGATATAGATGAATTCAAGCCAATTGTTATCAATTGTCACTTTGTGGTGATTGCATGTTAACGAAAACTATTGACATCAATTGAAGTCGAATCACATCATTTCTCATATATAAGGAATAATTGGAGTTTATTTGTGTCAGATACATTCAATATACATGAATTGAAGCCAATTGTGATAGATTCTCACTTTGTGTTAATTGTATATTCTCGAAATCTATTGACGTCTATTGATGTCAAATCACATCCTTCCTCATATATTTGGAATTATTAGAGTTTATTTGTATCAGATACATTCGATATACATGAATTGAAGTCAATTGTGATCGATTGTCACTTTGTGTTGATTGCATATTCTCGAAATCTATCGACATCAATTGAAGTCGAATCACATCATTTCTCATATATCTGGAATTATTAGAGTTTATTTGTGTCAGATACATTCGATATAGATGAATTCAAGCCAATTGTGATCAATTGTCACTTTGTGGTGATTGCATGTTTCCGAAATCTATTGACATCAATTGAAGTCGAATCACATCATTTCTCATATATAAGGAATTATTAGAGTTTATTTGTGTCAGTTACATTCAATATACATGAATTGAAGCCAATTGTGATAGATTCTCACTTTGTGTTGATTGCATATTCTCGAAATCTATTGACATTGATTGGAGTCGAATCACATCATTCCTCATATATTTGGAATTATTAGTTTATTTGTATCAAATTCATTCGACATACATGAATTGGGGCCAAATGAGAACGATTGTCACTTTGTGTTAATTGTATATTCTCGAAATCTATTGACGTCTATAGATGTCAAATCACATCATTCCTCATATATTTGGAATTATTAGAGTTTATTTATATCAGATACATCCGATATACATGAATTGAAGTCAATTGTGATCGATTGTCACTTTGTGTTAATTGTATATTCTCGAAATCTATTGACGTCTATTGATGTCAAATCACATCCTTCCTCATATATTTGGAATTATTAGAGTTTATTTATATCAGATACATCCGATATACATGGATTGAAGTCAATTGTGATCGATTGTCACTTTGTGTTGATTGCATATTCTCGAAATCTATCGACATCAATTGAAGTCGAATCACATCATATCTCATATATAAGGAATTATTAGAGTTTATTTGTGTCAGATACATTCAATATACATGAATTGAAGCCAATTGTGATAGATTCTCACTTTGTGTTGATTGCATATTCTCGAAATCTATTGACATTGATTGGAGTCGAATCACATCATTCCTCATATATTTGGAATAATCAGTTTATTTGTATAAAATTCATTCGACATACATGAATTGGGGCCAAATGAGATCGATTGTCACTTTGTGTTAATTGTATATTCTCGAAATCTATTGACGTCTATTGATGTCAAATCACATCATTCCTCATATATTTGGAGTTATTAGGATTTATTTGTATCAGATACATTCGATATACATGAATTGAAGTCAATTGTGATCGATTGTCACTTTGTGTTGATTGCATATTCTCGGAATCTATTGACATTGATTGGAGTCGAATCACATCATTTCTCATATATCTGGTATTATTAGAGTTTATTTGTATCAGATTCATTCGATATACATGAATTGGGGCCATATGAGATCGATTGTCACTTTGTGTTAATTGTATATTCTCGAAATCTATTGACGTCTATTGATGTCAAATCACATCCTTTCTCATATATTTGGAATTATTAGAGTTTATTCGTATCGGATACATTCGATATAAATGAATTGAAGCCATTTGTGATCGATGGTCACTTTGTGTTGATTGCATATTCTCGAAATCTATTGACATCAATTGAAGTCGAATCACATCATTTCTCATGAATCTGGAATTATTAGAATTTATTTGTATCAGATACATTCGATATACATGAATTGAAGCCAATTGTGATCGATTGTCACTTTGTGTTGATTGCATATTCTCGAAATCTATTGACATTGATTGGAGTCGAATCACATCATTTCTCATATATTTGGAATTATTAGAGTTTATTTGTATCAGATTCATTCGATATACATGAATTGGGGCCAAATGAGATCGATTGTCACTTTGTGTTAATTGTATATTCTCGAAATCTATTGACGTCTATTGATGTCAAATCAAATCCTTCCTCATATATTTGGAATTATTAGTGTTTATTCGTATCGGATACATTCGATATAAATGAATTGAAGCCATTTGTGATCGACTGTCACTTTGTGTTGATTGCATATTCTCGAAATCTATTGACATCAATTGAAGTCGAATCACATCATTTCACATAAATCTGGAATTATTATAGTTTATTTGTATCAGATACATTCGATATACATGAATTGAAGCCAATTGTGATCGATTGTCACTTTGTGTTGATTGCATATTCTCGAAATCTATTGACATTGATTGGAGTCGAATCACATCATTTCTCATATATTTGGAATTATTAGAGTTTATTTGTATCAGATTCATTCGATATACATGAATTGGGGCCAAATGAGATCGATTGTCACTTTGTGTTAATTGTATATTCTCGAAATCTATTGACGTCTATTGATGTCAAATCAAATCCTTCCTCATATATTTGGAATTATTAGAGTTTATTTGTATCAGATACATTCGATATAAATGAATTGAAGCCATTTGTGATCGATTGTCACTTTGTGTTGATTGCATATTCTCGAAATCTATTGACATCAATTGAAGTCGAATCACATCATTTCTCATAAATCTGGAATTATTATAGTTTATTTGTATCAGATACATTCGATATACATGAATTGAAGCCAATTGTGATCGATTGTCACTTTGTGTTGATTGCATATTTTCGAATATATTTGGAATTATTAGAGTTTATTTGTATCAGATACATTCGATATACATGGATTGAAGTCAATTGTGATCGATTGTCACCTTGTGTTGATTGCATATTCTCGAAATCTATCGACATCAATTGAAGTCGAATCACATCATTTCTCATATATCTGGAATTATTAGAGTTCATTTGTGTCAGATACATTCGATATAGATGAATTCAAGCAAATTGTGATCAATTGTCACTTTGTGGTGATTGCATGTTTCCGAAATCTATTGACATCAATTGAAGTCGAATCACATCATATCTCATATATAAGGAATTATTAGAGTTTATTTGTGTCAGATACATTCGATATAGATGAATTCAAGCCAATTGTTATCAATTGTCACTTTGTGGTGATTGCATGTTAACGAAAACTATTGACATCAATTGAAGTCGAATCACATCATTTCTCATATATAAGGAATAATTGGAGTTTATTTGTGTCAGATACATTCAATATACATGAATTGAAGCCAATTGTGATAGATTCTCACTTTGTGTTAATTGTATATTCTCGAAATCTATTGACGTCTATTGATGTCAAATCACATCCTTCCTCATATATTTGGAATTATTAGAGTTTATTTGTATCAGATACATTCGATATACATGAATTGAAGTCAATTGTGATCGATTGTCACTTTGTGTTGATTGCATATTCTCGAAATCTATCGACATCAATTGAAGTCGAATCACATCATTTCTCATATATCTGGAATTATTAGAGTTTATTTGTGTCAGATACATTCGATATAGATGAATTCAAGCCAATTGTGATCAATTGTCACTTTGTGGTGATTGCATGTTTCCGAAATCTATTGACATCAATTGAAGTCGAATCACATCATTTCTCATATATAAGGAATTATTAGAGTTTATTTGTGTCAGTTACATTCAATATACATGAATTGAAGCCAATTGTGATAGATTCTCACTTTGTGTTGATTGCATATTCTCGAAATCTATTGACATTGATTGGAGTCGAATCACATCATTCCTCATATATTTGGAATTATTAGTTTATTTGTATCAAATTCATTCGACATACATGAATTGGGGCCAAATGAGAACGATTGTCACTTTGTGTTAATTGTATATTCTCGAAATCTATTGACGTCTATAGATGTCAAATCACATCATTCCTCATATATTTGGAATTATTAGAGTTTATTTATATCAGATACATCCGATATACATGAATTGAAGTCAATTGTGATCGATTGTCACTTTGTGTTAATTGTATATTCTCGAAATCTATTGACGTCTATTGATGTCAAATCACATCCTTCCTCATATATTTGGAATTATTAGAGTTTATTTATATCAGATACATCCGATATACATGGATTGAAGTCAATTGTGATCGATTGTCACTTTGTGTTGATTGCATATTCTCGAAATCTATCGACATCAATTGAAGTCGAATCACATCATATCTCATATATAAGGAATTATTAGAGTTTATTTGTGTCAGATACATTCAATATACATGAATTGAAGCCAATTGTGATAGATTCTCACTTTGTGTTGATTGCATATTCTCGAAATCTATTGACATTGATTGGAGTCGAATCACATCATTCCTCATATATTTGGAATAATCAGTTTATTTGTATAAAATTCATTCGACATACATGAATTGGGGCCAAATGAGATCGATTGTCACTTTGTGTTAATTGTATATTCTCGAAATCTATTGACGTCTATTGATGTCAAATCACATCATTCCTCATATATTTGGAGTTATTAGGATTTATTTGTATCAGATACATTCGATATACATGAATTGAAGTCAATTGTGATCGATTGTCACTTTGTGTTGATTGCATATTCTCGGAATCTATTGACATTGATTGGAGTCGAATCACATCATTTCTCATATATCTGGTATTATTAGAGTTTATTTGTATCAGATTCATTCGATATACATGAATTGGGGCCATATGAGATCGATTGTCACTTTGTGTTAATTGTATATTCTCGAAATCTATTGACGTCTATTGATGTCAAATCACATCCTTTCTCATATATTTGGAATTATTAGAGTTTATTCGTATCGGATACATTCGATATAAATGAATTGAAGCCATTTGTGATCGATGGTCACTTTGTGTTGATTGCATATTCTCGAAATCTATTGACATCAATTGAAGTCGAATCACATCATTTCTCATGAATCTGGAATTATTAGAATTTATTTGTATCAGATACATTCGATATACATGAATTGAAGCCAATTGTGATCGATTGTCACTTTGTGTTGATTGCATATTCTCGAAATCTATTGACATTGATTGGAGTCGAATCACATCATTTCTCATATATTTGGAATTATTAGAGTTTATTTGTATCAGATTCATTCGATATACATGAATTGGGGCCAAATGAGATCGATTGTCACTTTGTGTTAATTGTATATTCTCGAAATCTATTGACGTCTATTGATGTCAAATCAAATCCTTCCTCATATATTTGGAATTATTAGTGTTTATTCGTATCGGATACATTCGATATAAATGAATTGAAGCCATTTGTGATCGACTGTCACTTTGTGTTGATTGCATATTCTCGAAATCTATTGACATCAATTGAAGTCGAATCACATCATTTCACATAAATCTGGAATTATTATAGTTTATTTGTATCAGATACATTCGATATACATGAATTGAAGCCAATTGTGATCGATTGTCACTTTGTGTTGATTGCATATTTTCGAAATCTAATGACATTAATTGAAGTCGAATCACATCATTTCTGATATATCTGGAATTATTAGAGTTTATTTGTGTCGACTACATTCGATATAGATGAATTCAAGCCAATTGTGATCGATTGTCATTTTGTGTTAATTGTATATTCTCGAAATCTATTGAAATCGATTGAAGTCGAATCATATCATATCTCATATATTTGAAAGTATCAGAGTTTATTTGTATCAGATATATTCGATATACATGAATTCAAACCAATTGTGATCAATTGTCACTTTGTGTTGATTGCATATTTTCCAAATCTATTGACATCAATTGAAGTCGAATCACATCATATCTCATATATTTGGAAGTATTAGAGTTTATTTGTATCAGATACATTCGATATACATGAATTGAAGCCAATTGTGATCGATTGTCACTTTGTGTTGATTGCATATTTTCCAAATCTATTGACATCAATTGAAGTCGAATCACATCATATCTCATATATTTGGAAGTATCAGAGTTTATTTGTATCAGATACATTCGATATACATGAATTGAAGCCAATTGTGATCGATTGTCACTTTGTGTTGATTGCATATTCTCGAAATCTATTGACATTGATTGGAGTCGAATCACATCACTTCTCATATATCTGGTATTATTAGAGTTTATTTGTATCAGATTCATTCGATATACATGAATTGGAGCCAAATGAGATCGATTGTCACTTTGTGTTAATTGTATATTCTCGAAATCTATTGAAGTCAATTCAAGTCGAATCACATCATTCCTCATATATTTGGAATTATTAGAGTTTATTTATATCAGATACATCCGATATACATGAATTCAAGCCAATTGTGATCAATTGTCACTTTGTGGTGATTGCATATTTCCGAAATCTATTGACATCAATTGATGTCGAATCACATCATTTCTCATATATAAGGAATTATTAGAGTTTATTTGTGTCAGATATATTCAATATACATGAATTGAAGCCAATTGTGATAGATTGTCACTTTGTGTTGATTGCATATTCTCGAAATCTATTGACATTGATTGGAGTCGAATCCCATCATTACTCATATATTTGGAATTATTAGAGTTTATTTGTATCAAATTCATTCGACATACATTAATTGGGGCCAAATGAGATTGATTGTCACTTTGTGTTAATTGTATATTCTCGAAATCTATTAAAATCGATTGAAGTCGAATCACATCATTTCTCATATATCTGGAATTATTAGAGTTTATTTGTGTCAGATACATTCGATATAGATGAATTCAAGCCAATTGTGATCGAGTGTCACTTTGTGTTGATTGCATATTCTCGAAATCTATTGACATTGATTGAAGTCGAATCACATCATTTCTCATAAATCTGGAATTATTAGAGTTTATTTGTATCAGATTCATTCGATATACATGAATTGAAGCCAATTGTGATCGATTGTCACTTTGAGTTGATTGCATATTTTCGAAATCTAATGACATCAATTCAAGTCGAATCACATCATTCCTCAAATATTTGGAATTATTAGAGTTTATTAATATCAGATACATCCGATATACATGAATTCAAGCCAATTGTGATCAATTGTCACTTTGTGGTGATTGCATATTTCCGAAATCTATTGACATCAATAGAAGTCGAATCAAATCATTTCTCATATATCTGGAATTATTAGAGTTTATTTGTGTCAGATACATTCGATATAGATGAATTCAAGCCAATTGTGATCGATAGTCACTTTGTGGTGATTGCATATTTCCGAAATCTATTGAAGTCAATTCGGGTCGAATCACATCATTCCTCATATATTTGGAATTATTAAAGTTTATTTATATCAGATACATAAATATACATGAATTGAAGCCAATTGTGATCGATTGTCACTTTGTGTTGATTGCATATTTTCGAAATCTAATGACATCAATTGAAGTCGAATCACATCATTTCTCATATATATGGAACTATTAGAGTTTATTTGTGTCAGATACATTCGATATAGATGAATTCAAGCCAATTGTGATCGATTGTCACTTTGGGTTGATTGCATATTCTCGATATCTATTGACATTGATTGGAGTCGAATCACATCATTTCTCATATATCTGGTATTACTAGAGTTTATTTGTATCAGATTCATTCGATATACATGAATTGGGGCCAAATGAGATCGATTGTCACTTTGTGTTAATTGTATATTCTCGAAATCTATTGACGTCTATTGATGTCAAATCACATCATTCCTCATATATTTGGAATTATTAGAGTTTATTCGTATCGGATACATTCGATATAAATGAATTGAAGCCATTTGTGATCGATTGTCACTTTGTGTTGATTGCATATTCTCGAAATCTATTGACATCAATTGAAGTCGAATCACATCATTTCTCATAAATCTGGAATTATTAGAGTTTATTTGTATCAGATTCATTCGATATAGATGAATTCAAGCCAATTGTGATCGATTGTCATTTTGTGTTAATTGTATATTCTCGAAATCTATTGAAGTCAATTTAAGTCGAATCACATCATTCCTCATATATTTGGAATTATTAGAGTTTATTTATATCAGATACATCCGATATACATGAATTAAAGCCAATTGTGATCGATTGTCACTTTGTGTTGATTGCATATTCTCGAAATCTATTGACATTGATTGGAGTCGAATCACATAATTTCTCATATATTTGGAATTATTAGGGTTTATTTGTATCAGATTCATTCGATAAACATGAATTGGGGCCAAATGAGATCGATTGTCACTTTGTGTCAATTGTATATTCTCGAAATCTATTGACGTCTATTGATGTCAAATCATATCGTTCCTCATATATTTGGAATTATTAGTGTTTATTCGTATCGAATACATTCGATATAAATGAATTGAAGCCATTTGTTATCGATTGTCACTTTGTGTTGATTGCATATTCTCGAAATCTATCGACATCAATTGAAGTCGAATCACATCATTTTTCATAAATCTGGAATTATTAGAGTTTATTCATATGAGATACATCCGATATACATGAATTGAAGCCAATTGTGATCGATTGTCACTTTGTGTTGATTGCATATTCTCGAAATCTATTTACATTGATTGGAGTCGAATCACATCATTTCTCATATATTTGGAATTATTAGAGTTTATTTGTATCAGATTCATTCGATAAACATGAATTGGGGCCAAATGAGATCGATTGTCACTTTGTGTTAATTGTATATTCTCGGAATCTATTGACGTCTATTGATGTCAAATCATATCCTTCCTCATATATTTGGAATTATTAGTGTTTATTCGTATCGGATACATTCGATATAAATGAATTGAAGCCATTTGTTATCGATTGTCACTTTGTGTTGATTGCATATTCTCGAAATCTATTGACATTGATTGGAGTCGAATCACATCATTTCTCATATATCTGGTATTATTAGAGTTTATTTGTATCAGATTCATTCGATATACATGAATTGGGGCCAAATGAGTTCGATTGTCACTTTGTGTTAATTGTATATTCTCGAAATCTATTGACGTCTGTTGATGTCAAATCACATCCTTTCTCATATATTTGGATTTATTAGTGTTTATTCGTATCGGATACATTCGATATAAATGAATTGAAGCCATTTGTTATCGATTGTCACTTTGTGTTGATTGCATATTCTCGAAATCTATTGACATCAATTGAAGTCGAATCACATCATTTCTCATAAATCTGGAATTATTAGAGTTTATTTGTATCAGATACATTCGATATACATGAATTGAAGCCAATTGTGATCGATTGTCACTTTGTGTTGATTGCATATTTTTGAAATCTATTGACATCAATTGAAGTCGAATCACATCATTTCTCATATATCTGGAATTATTAGAGTTTATTTGTGTCAGATACATTCGATATAGATGAATTCAAGCCAATTGTGATCAATTGTCATTTTGTGTTAATTGTATATTCTCGAAATCTATTGAAGTCAATTCAAGTCGAATCATATCATTCCTCATATATTTGGGATTATTAGAGTTTATTTATATCAGATACATCCGATATACATGAAGTCAAGCCAATTATGATCGATTGTCACTTTGTGTTAATTGTATATTCTCGAAATCTATTGAAATCGATTGAAGTCGAATCATATTATATCTCATATATTTGGAAGTATCAGAGTTTATTTGTATCAGATACATTCGATATACATGAATTGAAGCCAATTGTGATCGATTGTCACTTTGTGTTAATTGTATATTCTCGAAATCTATTGCAGTCAATTCAAGTCGAATCACATCATTCCTCATATATTTGGAATTATTAGAGTTTATTTATATCAGATACATCCGATATACATGAATTCAAGCCAATTGTGATCAATTGTCACTTTGTGGTGATTGCATATTTCCGAAATCTATTGACATCAATTGAAGTCGAATCACATCATTTCTCATATATCTGGAATTATTAGAGTTTATTTGTGTCAGATACATTCGATATAGATGAATTCAAACCAATTGTGATCGATAGTCACTTTGTGGTGATTGCATATTTCCGAATTCTATTGAAGTCAATTCAGGTCGAATCACATCATATCTCATATATTTGGAAGTAACAGAGTTTATTTGTATCGGATACATTCGATATAAATGAATTGAAGCCATTTGTGATCGATTGTCACTTTGTGTTGATTGCATATTCTCGAAATCTATTGACATCAATTGAAGTCGAATCACATCATTTCTCATAAATCTGGAATTATTAGAGTTTATTTGTATCAGATACATTCGATATACATGAATTGAAGCCAATTGTGATCGATTGTCACTTTGTGTTGATTGCATATTTTCGAAATCTATTGACATCATTTGAAGTCGAATCACATCATTTCTCATATATCTGGAATTATTAGAGTTTATTTGTGTCAGATACATTCGATATAGATGAATTCAAGCCAATTGTGATCGATTGTCACTTTGTGTTGATTGCATATTCTCGAAATCTATTGACATTGATTGGAGTCGAATCACATCATTTCTCATATATCTGGTATTATTAGAGTTTATTTGTATCAGATTCATTCGATATACATGAATTGGGGCCAAATGAGATCGATTGTCACTTTGTGTTAATTGTATATTCTCGAAATCTATTGACGTCTATTGATGTCAAATCACATCCTTCCTCATATATTTGGAATTATCAGAATTTATTTGTATCAGATACATTCGATATACATAAATTGAAGCCAATTGTGATCGATTGTCACTTTGTGTTGATTGCATATTCTCGAAATCTATTGACATTGATTGGAGTCGAATCATATCATTTCTCATATATCCGGTATTATTAGAGTTTATTTGTATCAGATTCATTCGATATACATGAATTGGGGCCAAATGAGATCGATTGTCACTTTGTGTTAATTGTATATTCTCGAAATCTATTGACGTCTATTGATGTCAAATCACATCCTTCCTCATATATTTGGAATTATCAGAATTTGTTTGTATCAGATACATTCGATATACATGAATTGAAGCCAATTGTGATCGATTGTCACTTTGTGTTGATTGCATATTCTCGAAATCTATTGACATTGATTGGAGTCGAATCATATCATTTCTCATATATCTGGAATTATTAGAGTTTATTTGTGTCAGATACATTCGATATAGATGAATTCAAGCCAATTGTGATCGATTGTCACTTTGTGTTGATTGCATATTCTCGAAATCTATTGACATTGATTGGAGACGAATCACATCATTTCTCATATATCTGGTATTATTAGAGTTTATTTGTATCAGATTCATTCGATATACATGAATTGGGGCCAAAAGTGATCGATTGTCACTTTGTGTTAATTGTATATTCTCGAAATCTATTGACGTCTATTGATGTCAAATCACATCCTTCCTCATATATTTGGAATTATCAGAATTTATTTGTATCAGATACATTCGATATACATGAATTGGAGCCAATTGTGATCGATTGTCACTTTGTGTTGATTGCATATTCTCGAAATCTATTGACATTGATTGGAGTCGAATCATATCATTTCTCATATATCTGGTATTATTAGAGTTTATTTGTATCAGATTCATTCGATATACATGAATTGGGGCCAAATGAGATCGATTGTCACTTTGTGTTAATTGTATATTCTCGAAATCTATTGACGTCTATTGATGTCAAATCACATCCTTCCTCATATATTTGGAATTATTAGAGTTTATTCGTATCGGATACATTCGATATAAATGAATTGAAGCCATTTGTGATCGATTGGCACTTTGTGTTGATTGCATATTCTCGAAATCTATTGACATCAATTGAAGTCGAATCACATCATTTCTCATAAATCTGGAATTATTAGAGTTTATTTGTGTCAGATACATTCGATATACATGAATTGAAGCCAATTGTGATCGATTGTCACTTTGTGTTGATTGCATATTTTTGAAATCTATTGACATCAATCGAAGTCGAATCACATCATTTCTCATATATCTGGAATTATTAGAGTTTATTTGTGTCAGATACATTCGATATAGATGAATTCAAGCCAATTGTGATCAATTGTCATTTTGTGTTAATTGTATATTCTCGAAATCTATTGAAGTCAATTCAAGTCGAATCACATCATTCCTCATATATTTGGGATTATTAGAGTTTATTTATATCAGATACATCCGATATACATGAAGTCAAGCCAATTGTGATCGATTGTCACTTTGTGTTAATTGTATATTCTCGAAATCTATTGAAATCGATTGAAGTCGAATCATATCATATCTCATATATTTGGAAGTATCAGAGTTTATTTGTATCAGATACATTCGATATACATGAATTGAAGCCAATTGTGATCGATTGTCACTTTGTGTTAATTGTATATTCTCGAAATCTATTGCAGTCAATTCAAGTCGAATCACATCATTCCTAATATATTTGGAATTATTAGAGTTTATTTATATCAGATACATCCGATATACATGAATTCAAGCCAATTGTGATCAATTGTCACTTTGTGGTGATTGCATATTTCCGAAATCTATTGACATCAATTGAAGTCGAATCACATCATTTCTCATATATCTGGAATTATTAGAGTTTATTTGTGTCAGATACATTCGATATAGATGAATTCAAACCAATTGTGATCGATAGTCACTTTGTGGTGATTGCATATTTCCGAATTCTATTGAAGTCAATTCAGGTCGAATCACATCATATCTCATATATTTGGAAGTATCAGAGTTTATTTGTATCAGATACATTCGATATACATGAATTGAAGCCAATTGTGATCGATTGTCACTTTGTGTTGATTGCATATTCTCGAAATCTATTGACATTGATTGGAGTCGAATCATATCATTTCTCATATATCTGGTATTATTAGAGTTTATTTGTATCAGATTCATTCGACCTACATGAATTGGTGCCAAATGGGATCGATTGTCATTTTGTGTTAATTGTATATTCTCGAAATCTATTGACGTCTGTTGATGTCAAATCACATCCTTTCTCATATATTTGGGATTATTAGAGTTTATTCGTATCGGATACATTCGATATAAATGAATTGAAGCCATTTGTGATCGATTGTCACTTTGTGTTGATTGCATATTCTCGAAATCTATTGACATCAATTGAAGTCGAATCACATCATTTCTCATAAATCTGGAATTATTAGAGTTTATTTGTATCAGATACATTCGATATACATGAATTGAAGCCAATTGTGATCGATTGTCACTTTGTGTTGATTGCATATTTTCGAAATCTAATGACATCATTTGAAGTCGAATCACATCATTTCTCATATATCTGGAATTATTAGAGTTTATTTGTGTCAGATACATTCGATATAGATAAATTCAAGCCAATTGTGATCGATTGTCACTTTGTGTTGATTGCATATTCTCGAAATCTATTGACATTGATTGGAGTCGAATCACATCATTTCTCATATATCTGGTATTATTAGAGTTTATTTGTATCAGATTCATTCGATATACATGAATTGGGGCCAAATGAGATCGATTGTCACTTTGTGTTAATTGTATATTCTCGAAATCTATTGACGTCTATTGATGTCAAATCACATCCTTCCTCATATATTTGGAATTATCAGAATTTATTTGTATCAGATACATTCGATATACATGAATTGAAGCCAATTGTGATCGATTGTCACTTTGTGTTGATTGCATATTCTCGAAATCTATTGACATTGATTGGAGTCGAATCATATCATTTCTCATATATCTGGTATTATTAGAGTTTATTTGTATCATATTCATTCGATATACATGAATTGGGGCCAAATGAGATCGATTGTCACTTTGTGTTAATTGTATATTCTCGAAATCTATTGACGTCTATTGATGTCAAATCACATCCTTCCTCATATATTTGGAATTATTAGAGTTTATTCGTATCGGATACATTCGATATAAATGAATTGAAGCCATTTGTGATCGATTGTCACTTTGTGTTGATTGCATATTCTCGAAATCTATTGACATCAATTGAAGTCGAATCACATCATTTCTCATAAATCTGGAATTATTAGAGTTTATTTGTGTCAGATACATTCGATATACATGAATTGAAGCCAATTGTGATCGATTGTCACTTTGTGTTGATTGCATATTTTTGAAATCTATTGACATCAATTGAAGTCGAATCACATCATTTCTCATATATCTGGAATTATTAGAGTTTATTTGTGTCAGATACATTCGATATAGATGAATTCAAGCCAATTGTGATCAATTGTCATTTTGTGTTAATTGTATATTCTCGAAATCTATTGAAGTCAATTCAAGTCGAATCACATCATTCCTCATATATTTGGGATTATTAGAGTTTATTTATATCAGATACATCCGATATACATGAAGTCAAGCCAATTGTGATCGATTGTCACTTTGTGTTAATTGTATATTCTCGAAATCTATTGAAATCGATTGAAGTCGAATCATATCATATCTCATATATTTGGAAGTATCAGAGTTTATTTGTATCAGATACATTCGATATACATGAATTGAAGCCAATTGTGATCGATTGTCACTTTGTGTTAATTGTATATTCTCGAAATCTATTGCAGTCAATTCAAGTCGAATCACATCATTCCTCATATATTTGGAATTATTAGAGTTTATTTATATCAGATACATCCGATATACATGAATTCAAGCCAATTGTGATCAATTGTCACTTTGTGGTGATTGCATATTTCCGAAATCTATTGACATCAATTGAAGTCGAATCACATCATTTCTCATATATCTGGAATTATTAGAGTTTATTTGTATCAGATACATTCGATATAGATGAATTCAAACCAATTGTGATCGATAGTCACTTTGTGGTGATTGCATATTTCCGAATTCTATTGAAGTCAATTCAGGTCGAATCACATCATATCTCATATATTTGGGAGTATCAGAGTTTATTTGTATCAGATACATTCGATATACATGAATTGAAGCCAATTGTGATCGATTGTCACTTTGTGTTGATTGCATATTCTCGAAATCTATTGACATTGATTGGAGTCGAATCATATCATTTCTCATATATCTGGTATTATTAGAGTTTATTTGTATCAGATTCATTCGACCTACATGAATTGGTGCCAAATGGGATCGATTGTCATTTTGTGTTAATTGTATATTCTCGAAATCTATTGACGTCTGTTGATGTCAAATCACATCCTTTCTCTTATATTTGGGATTATTAGAGTTTATTCGTATCGGATACATTCGATATAAATGAATTGAAGCCATTTGTGATCGATTGTCACTTTGTGTTGATTGCATATTCTCGAAATCTATTGACATCAATTGAAGTCGAATCACATCATTTCTCATAAATCTGGAATTATTAGAGTTTATTTGTATCAGATACATTCGATATACATGAATTGAAGCCAATTGTGATCGATTGTCACTTTGTGTTGATTGCATATTTTCGAAATCTAATGACATCATTTGAAGTCGAATCACATCATTTCTCATATATCTGGAATTATTAGAGTTTATTTGTGTCAGATACATTCGATATAGATAAATTCAAGCCAATTGTGATCGATTGTCACTTTGTGTTGATTGCATATTCTCGAAATCTATTGACATTGATTGGAGTCGAATCACATCATTTCTCATATATCTGGTATTATTAGAGTTTATTTGTATCAGATTCATTCGATATACATGAATTGGGGCCAAATGAGATCGATTGTCACTTTGTGTTAATTGTATATTCTCGAAATCTATTGACGTCTATTGATGTCAAATCACATCCTTCCTCATATATTTGGAATTATCAGAATTTATTTGTATCAGATACATTCGATATACATGAATTGAAGCCAATTGTGATCGATTGTCACTTTGTGTTGATTGCATATTCTCGAAATCTATTGACATTGATTGGAGTCGAATCATATCATTTCTCATATATCTGGTATTATTAGAGTTTATTTGTATCAGATTTATTCGATATACATGAATTGGGGCCAAATGAGATCGATTGTCACTTTGTGTTAATTGTATATTCTCGAAATCTATTGACGTCTATTGATGTCAAATCACATCCTTCCTCATATATTTGGAATTATTAGAGTTTATTTGTGTCAGATACATTCGATATAGATGAATTCAAGCCAATTGTGATCAATTGTCATTTTGTGTTAATTGTATATTCTCGAAATCTATTGAAGTCAATTCAAGTCGAATCACATCATTCCTCATATATTTGGGATTATTAGAGTTTATTTATATCAGATACATCCGATATACATGAAGTCAAGCCAATTGTGATCGATTGTCACTTTGTGTTAATTGTATATTCTCGAAATCTATTGAAATCGATTGAAGTCGAATCATATCATATCTCATATATTTGGAAGTATCAGAGTTTATTTGTATCAGATACATTCGATATACATGAATTGAAGCCAATTGTGATCGATTGTCACTTTGTGTTAATTGTATATTCTCGAAATCTATTGCAGTCAATTCAAGTCGAATCACATCATTCCTCATATATTTGGAATTATTAGAGTTTATTTATATCAGATACATCCGATATACATGAATTCAAGCCAATTGTGATCAATTGTCACTTTGTGGTGATTGCATATTTCCGAAATCTATTGACATCAATTGAAGTCGAATCACATCATTTCTCATATATCTGGAATTATTAGAGTTTATTTGTGTCAGATACATTCGATATAGATGAATTCAAACCAATTGTGATCGATAGTCACTTTGTGGTGATTGCATATTTCCGAATTCTATTGAAGTCAATTCAGTTCGAATCACATCATATCTCATATATTTGGAAGTATCAGAGTTTATTTGTATCAGATACATTCGATATACATGAATTGAAGCCAATTGTGATCGATTGTCACTTTGTGTTGATTGCATATTCTCGAAATCTATTGACATTGATTGGAGTCGAATCATATCATTTCTCATATATCTGGTATTATTAGAGTTTATTTGTATCAGATTCATTCGACCTACATGAATTGGTGCCAAATGGGATCGATTGTCATTTTGTGTTAATTGTATATTCTCGAAATCTATTGACGTCTGTTGATGTCAAATCACATCCTTTCTCATATATTTGGGATTATTAGAGTTTATTCGTATCGGATACATTCGATATAAATGAATTGAAGCCATTTGTGATCGATTGTCACTTTGTGTTGATTGCATATTCTCGAAATCTATTGACATCAATTGAAGTCGAATCACATCATTTCTCATAAATCTGGAATTATTAGAGTTTATTTGTATCAGATACATTCGATATACATGAATTGAAGCCAATTGTGATCGATTGTCACTTTGTGTTGATTGCATATTTTCGAAATCTAATGACATCATTTGAAGTCGAATCACATCATTTCTCATATATCTGGAATTATTAGAGTTTATTTGTGTCAGATACATTCGATATAGATAAATTCAAGCCAATTGTGATCGATTGTCACTTTGTGTTGATTGCATATTCTCGAAATCTATTGACATTGATTGGAGTCGAATCACATCATTTCTCATATATCTGGTATTATTAGAGTTTATTTGTATCAGATTCATTCGATATACATGAATTGGGGCCAAATGAGATCGATTGTCACTTTGTGTTAATTGTATATTCTCGAAATCTATTGACGTCTATTGATGTCAAATCACATCCTTCCTCATATATTTGGAATTATCAGAATTTATTTGTATCAGATACATTCGATATACATGAATTGAAGCCAATTGTGATCGATTGTCACTTTGTGTTGATTGCATATTCTCGAAATCTATTGACATTGATTGGAGTCGAATCATATCATTTCTCATATATCTGGTATTATTAGAGTTTATTTGTATCAGATTTATTCGATATACATGAATTGGGGCCAAATGAGATCGATTGTCACTTTGTGTTAATTGTATATTCTCGAAATCTATTGACGTCTATTGATGTCAAATCACATCCTTCCTCATATATTTGGAATTATTAGAGTTTATTTGTGTCAGATACATTCGATATAGATGAATTCAAGCCAATTGTGATCAATTGTCATTTTGTGTTAATTGTATATTCTCGAAATCTATTGAAGTCAATTCAAGTCGAATCACATCATTCCTCATATATTTGGGATTATTAGAGTTTATTTATATCAGATACATCCGATATACATGAAGTCAAGCCAATTGTGATCGATTGTCACTTTGTGTTAATTGTATATTCTCGAAATCTATTGAAATCGATTGAAGTCAAATCATATCATATCTCATATATTTGGAAGTATCAGAGTTTATTTGTATCAGATACATTCGATATACATGAATTGAAGCCAATTGTGATCGATTGTCACTTTGTGTTAATTGTATATTCTCGAAATCTATTGCAGTCAATTCAAGTCGAATCACATCATTCCTCATATATTTGGAATTATTAGAGTTTATTTATATCAGATACATCCGATATACATGAATTCAAGCCAATTGTGATCAATTGTCACTTTGTGGTGATTGCATATTTCCGAAATCTATTGACATCAATTGAAGTCGAATCACATCATTTCTCATATATCTGGAATTATTAGAGTTTATTTGTGTCAGATACATTCGATATAGATGAATTCAAACCAATTGTGATCGATAGTCACTTTGTGGTGATTGCATATTTCCGAATTCTATTGAAGTCAATTCAGGTCGAATCACATCATATCTCATATATTTGGAAGTATCAGAGTTTATTTGTATCAGATACATTCGATATACATGAATTGAAGCCAATTGTGATCGATTGTCACTTTGTGTTGATTGCATATTCTCGAAATGTATTGACATTGATTGGAGTCGAATCATATCATTTCTCATATATCTGGTATTATTAGAGTTTATTTGTATCAGATTCATTCGACCTACATGAATTGGTGCCAAATGGGATCGATTGTCATTTTGTGTTAATTGTATATTCTCGAAATCTATTGACGTCTGTTGATGTCAAATCACATCCTTTCTCATATATTTGGGATTATTAGAGTTTATTCGTATCGGATACATTCGATATAAATGAATTGAAGCCATTTGTGATCGATTGTCACTTTGTGTTGATTGCATATTCTCGAAATCTATTGACATCAATTGAAGTCGAATCACATCATTTCTCATAAATCTGGAATTATTAGAGTTTATTTGTATCAGATACATTCGATATACATGAATTGAAGCCAATTGTGATCGATTGTCACTTTGTGTTGATTGCATATTTTCGAAATCTAATGACATCATTTGAAGTCGAATCACATCATTTCTCATATATCTGGAATTATTAGAGTTTATTTGTGTCAGATACATTCGATATAGATAAATTCAAGCCAATTGTGATCGATTGTCACTTTGTGTTGATTGCATATTCTCGAAATCTATTGATATTGATTGGAGTCGAATCACATCATTTCTCATATATCTGGTATTATTAGAGTTTATTTGTATCAGATTCATTCGATATACATGAATTGGGGCCAAATGAGATCGATTGTCACTTTGTGTTAATTGTATATTCTCGAAATCTATTGACGTCTATTGATGTCAAATCACATCCTTCCTCATATATTTGGAATTATCAGAATTTATTTGTATCAGATACATTCGATATACATGAATTGAAGCCAATTGTGATCGATTGTCACTTTGTGTTGATTGCATATTCTCGAAATCTATTGACATTTATTGGAGTCGAATCATATCATTTCTCATATATCTGGTATTATTAGAGTTTATTTGTATCAGATTCATTCGATATACATGAATTGGGGCCAAATGAGATCGATTGTCACTTTGTGTTAATTGTATATTCTCGAAATCTATTGACGTCTATTGATGTCAAATCACATCCTTCCTCATATATTTGGAATTATTAGAGTTTATTCGTATCGGATACATTCGATATAAATGAATTGAAGCCATTTGTGATCGATTGTCACTTTGTGTTGATTGCATATTCTCGAAATCTATTGACATCAATTGAAGTCGAATCACATCATTTCTCATAAATCTGGAATTATTAGAGTTTATTTGTGTCAGATTCATTCGATATACATGAATTGAAGCCAATTGTGATCGATTGTCACTTTGTGTTGATTGCATATTTTTGAAATCTATTGACATCAATTGAAGTCGAATCACATCATTTCTCATATATCTGGAATTATTAGAGTTTATTTGTGTCAGATACATTCGATATAGATGAATTCAAGCCAATTGTGATCAATTGTCATTTTGTGTTAATTGTATATTCTCGAAATCTATTGAAGTCAATTCAAGTCGAATCACATCATTCCTCATATATTTGGGATTATTAGAGTTTATTTATATCAGATACATCCGATATACATGAAGTCAAGCCAATTGTGATCGATTGTCACTTTGTGTTAATTGTATATTCTCGAAATCTATTGAAATCGATTGAAGTCGAATCATATCATATCTCATATATTTGGAAGTATCAGAGTTTATTTGTATCAGATACATTCGATATACATGAATTGAAGCCAATTGTGATCGATTGTCACTTTGTGTTAATTGTATATTCTCGAAATCTATTGCAGTCAATTCAAGTCGAATCACATCATTCCTCATATATTTGGAATTATTAGAGTTTATTTATATCAGATACATCCGATATACATGAATTCAAGCCAATTGTGATCAATTGTCACTTTGTGGTGATTGCATATTTCCGAAATCTATTGACATCAATTGAAGTCGAATCACATCATTTCTCATATATCTGGAATTATTAGAGTTTATTTGTGTCAGATACATTCGATATAGATGAATTCAAACCAATTGTGATCGATAGTCACTTTGTGGTGATTGCATATTTCCGAATTCTATTGAAGTCAATTCAGGTCGAATCACATCATATCTCATATATTTGGAAGTATCAGAGTTTATTTGTATCAGATACATTCGATATACATGAATTGAAGCCAATTGTGATCGATTGTCACTTTGTGTTGATTGCATATTCTCGAAATCTATTGACATTGATTGGAGTCGAATCATATCATTTCTCATATATCTGGTATTATTAGAGTTTATTTGTATCAGATTCATTCGACCTACATGAATTGGTGCCAAATGGGATCGATTGTCATTTTGTGTTAATTGCATATTCTCGAAATCTATTGACGTCTGTTGATGTCAAATCACATCCTTTCTCATATATTTGGGATTATTAGAGTTTATTCGTATCGGATACATTCGATATAAATGAATTGAAGCCATTTGTGATCGATTGTCACTTTGTGTTGATTGCATATTCTCGAAATCTATTGACATCAATTGAAGTCGAATCACATCATTTCTCATGAATCTGGAATTATTAGAGTTTATTTGTATCAGATACATTCGATATACATGAATTGAAGCCAATTGTGATCGATTGTCACTTTGTGTTGATTGCATATTTTCGAAATCTAATGACATCATTTGAAGTCGAATCACATCATTTCTCATATATCTGGAATTATTAGAGTTTATTTGTGTCAGATACATTCGATATAGATAAATTCAAGCCAATTGTGATCGATTGTCACTTTGTGTTGATTGCATATTCTCGAAATCTATTGACATTGATTGGAGTCGAATCACATCATTTCTCATATATCTGGTATTATTAGAGTTTATTTGTATCAGATTCATTCGATATACATGAATTGGGGCCAAATGAGATCGATTGTCACTTTGTGTTAATTGTATATTCTCGAAATCTATTGACGTCTATTGATGTCAAATCACATCCTTCCTCATATATTTGGAATTATCAGAATTTATTTGTATCAGATACATTCGATATACATGAATTGAAGCCAATTGTGATCGATTGTCACTTTGTGTTGATTGCATATTCTCGAAATCTATTGACATTGATTGGAGTCGAATCATATCATTTCTCATATATCTGGTATTATTAGAGTTTATTTGTATCAGATTTATTCGATATACATGAATTGGGGCCAAATGAGATCGATTGTCACTTTGTGTTAATTGTATATTCTCGAAATCTATTGACGTCTATTGATGTCAAATCACATCCTTCCTCATATATTTGGAATTATTAGAGTTTATTCGTATCGGATACATTCGATATAAATGAATTGAAGCCATTTGTGATCGATTGTCACTTTGTGTTGATTGCATATTCTCGAAATCTATTGACATCAATTGAAGTCGAATCACATCATTTCTCATAAATCTGGAATTATTAGAGTTTATTTGTGTCAGATACATTCGATATAGATGAATTCAAGCCAATTGTGATCGATTGTCATTTTGTGTTAATTGTATATTCTCGAAATCTATTGAAGTCAATTCAAGTCGAATCACATCATTCCTCATATATTTGGAATTATTAGAGTTTATTCGTATCGGATACATTCGATATAAATGAATTGAAGCCATTTGTGATCGATTGTCACTTTGTGTTTATTGCATATTCTCGAAATCTATTGACATCAATTGAAGTCGAATCACATCATTTCTCATATATTTGGAATTATTAGAGTTTATTTATATCAGATTCATCCGATATACATGAATTCAAGCCAATTGTGATCAATTGTCACTTTGTGGTGATTGCATATTCTCGAAATCTATTGACATCAATTGGAGTCGAATCACATCATTCCTCATATATTTGGAATTATTAAAGTTTATTTATATCAGATACATGAATAAACATGAATCCATGCCAATTGTGATCGATTGTCACTTTGTGTTAATTGTATATTCTCGAAATCTATTGAAATCGATTGAAGTCGAATCACATCATATCTCATATATTTGGAAGTATCAGAGTTTATTTGTATCAGATGCATTCGATATACATGAATTGAAGCCAATTGTGATCGATTGTCACTTTGTGTTGATTGCATATTCTCGAAATCTATTGACATCAATTGAAGTCGAATCACATCATTTCTCATAAATCTGGAATTACTAGAGTTTATTTGTGTCAGATACATTCGATATAGATGAATTCAAGCCAATTGTGATCGATTGTCATTTTGTGTTAATTGTATATTCTCGAAATCTATTGAAGTCAATTCAAGTCGAATCACATCATTCCTCATATATTTGGAATTATTAGAGTTTATTTATATCAGATTCATCCGATATACATGAATTCAAGCCAATTGTGATCAATTGTCACTTTGTGGTGATTGCATATTCTCGAAATCTATTGACATCAATTGGAGTCGAATCACATCATTCCTCATATATTTGGAATTATTGAAGTTTATTTATATCAGATACATGAATAAATATGAATCCATGCCAATTGTGATCGATTGTCACTTTGTGTTGATTGCATATTCTCGAAATCTAATGACATCAATTGAACTCGAATCACATCATTTCTCATATATCTGGAATTATTAGAATTTATTTGTGTCAGATACATTCGATATAGATGAATTCTAGCCAATTGTTATCGATTGTCACTTTGTGTTGATTGCATATTCTCGAAATCTATTGACATTGATTGGAGTCGAATCACATCATTTCTCATATATCTGGTATTATTAGAGTTTATTTGTATCAGATTCATTCGATATACATGAATTGGGGCCAAATGAGATCGATTGTCACTTTATGTTAATTGTATATTCTCGAAATCTATTGACGTCTATTGATGTCAAATCACATCCTTCCTCAAATATTTGGAATTATTAGAGTTTATTCGTATCGGATACATTCGATATAAATGAATTGAAGCCATTTGTGATCGATTGTCACTTTGTGTTTATTGCATATTCTCGAAATCTATTGACATCAATTGAAGTCGAATCACATCATTTCTCATATATCTGGAATTATTAGAGTTTATTTGTGACAGATACATTCGATATAGATGAATTCAAGCCAATTGTGATCGATAGTTATTTTGTGTTAATTGTATATTCTCGAATTCTATTGAAGTCAATTCAAGTCGAATCACATCATTCCTCATATATTTGGAATTATTAGAGTTTATTTATATCAGATTCATCCGATATACATGAATTCAAGCCAATTGTGATCAATTGTCACTTTGTGGTGATTGCATATTCTCGAAATCTATTGACATCAATTGGAGTCGAATCACATCATTCCTCATATATTTGGAATTATTAAAGTTTATTTATATCAGATACATGAATAAACATGAATCCATGCCAATTGTGATCGATTGTCACTTTGTGTTAATTGTATATTCTCGAAATCTATTGAAATCGATTGAAGTCGAATCACATCATATCTCATATATTTGGAAGTATCAGAGTTTATTTGTATCAGATGCATTCGATATACATGAATTGAAGCCAATTGTGATCGATTGTCACTTTGTGTTGATTGCATATTCTCGAAATCTATTGACATCAATTGAAGTCGAATCACATCATTTCTCATAAATCTGGAATTACTAGAGTTTATTTGTGTCAGATACATTCGATATAGATGAATTCAAGCCAATTGTGATCGATTGTCATTTTGTGTTAATTGTATATTCTCGAAATCTATTGAAGTCAATTCAAGTCGAATCACATCATTCCTCATATATTTGGAATTATTAGAGTTTATTTATATCAGATTCATCCGATATACATGAATTCAAGCCAATTGTGATCAATTGTCACTTTGTGGTGATTGCATATTCTCGAAATCTATTGACATCAATTGGAGTCGAATCACATCATTCCTCATATATTTGGAATTATTAAAGTTTATTTATATCAGATACATGAATAAACATGAATCCATGCCAATTGTGATCGATTGTCACTTTGTGTTAATTGTATATTCTCGAAATCTATTGAAATCGATTGAAGTCGAATCACATCATAACTCATATATTTGGAAGTATCAGAGTTTATTTGTATCAGATACATTCGATATACATGAATTGAAGCCAATTGTGATCGATTGTCACTTTGTGTTGATTGCATATTCTCGAAATCTAATGACATCAATTGAAGTCGAATCACATCATTTCTCATGTATCTGGAATTATTAGAATTTATTTGTGTCAGATACCTTCGATATAGATGAATTCTAGCCAATTGTTATCGATTGTCACTTTGTGTTGATTGCATATTCTCGAAATCTATTGACATTGATTGGAGTCGAATCACATCATTTCTCATATATCTGGTATTATTAGAGTTTATTTGTATCAGATTCATTCGATATACATGAATTGGGGCCAAATGAGATCGATTGTCACTTTGTGTTAATTGTATATTCTCGAAATCTATTGACGTCTATTGATGTCAAATCACATCCTTTCTCATATATTTGAAATTATTATAGTTTATTCGTATCGGATACATTCGATATAAATTAATTGAAGCCATTTGTGATCGATTGTCACTTTGTGTTGATTGCATATTCTCGAAATCTATTGACGTCTATTGATGTCAAATCACATCCTTCCTCAAATATTTGGAATTATTAGAATTTATTCGTATCGGATACATTCGATATAAATGAATTCAAGCCAATTGTGATCGATTGTCATTTTGTGTTAATTGTATATTCTCGAAATCTATTGAAGTCAATTCAAGTCGAATCACATCATTCCTCATATATTTGGAATTATTAGAGTTTATTTATATCAGATACATGCGATATACATGAATTCAAGCCAATTGTGATCAATTGTCACTTTGTGGTGATTGCATATTTCCGAAATCTATTGACATCAATTGAAGTCGAATCACATCATTTCTCATATATAAGGAATTATTAGAGTTTATTTGTGTCAGATACATTCAATATACATGAATTGAAGCCAATTGTGATAGATTGTCACTTTGTGTTGATTGCATATTCTCGAAATCTATTGACATTGATTGGAGTCGAATCATATCATTTCTCATATATCTGGTATTATTAGAGTTTATTTGTATCAGATTTATTCGATATACATGAATTGGGGCCAAATGAGATCGATTGTCACTTTGTGTTAATTGTATATTCTCGAAATCTATTGACGTCTATTGATGTCAAATCACATCCTTCCTCATATATTTGGAATTATTAGAGTTTATTCGTATCGGATACATTCGATATAAATGAATTGAAGCCATTTGTGATCGATTGTCACTTTGTGTTGATTGCATATTCTCGAAATCTATTGACATCAATTGAAGTCGAATCACATCATTTCTCATAAATCTGGAATTATTAGAGTTTATTTGTGTCAGATACATTCGATATAGATGAATTCAAGCCAATTGTGATCGATTGTCATTTCGTGTTAATTGTATATTCTCGAAATCTATTGAAGTCAATTCAAGTCGAATCACATCATTCCTCATATATTTGGAATTATTAGAGTTTATTCGTATCGGATACATTCGATATAAATGAATTGAAGCCATTTGTGATCGATTGTCACTTTGTGTTTATTGCATATTCTCGAAATCTATTGACATCAATTGAAGTCGAATCACATCATTTCTCATATATTTGGAATTATTAGAGTTTATTTATATCAGATTCATCCGATATACATGAATTCAAGCCAATTGTGATCAATTGTCACTTTGTGGTGATTGCATATTCTCGAAATCTATTGACATCAATTGGAGTCGAATCACATCATTCCTCATATATTTGGAATTATTAAAGTTTATTTATATCAGATACATGAATAAACATGAATCCATGCCAATTGTGATCGATTGTCACTTTGTGTTAATTGTATATTCTCGAAATCTATTGAAATCGATTGAAGTCGAATCACATCATATCTCATATATTTGGAAGTATCAGAGTTTATTTGTATCAGATGCATTCGATATACATGAATTGAAGCCAATTGTGATCGATTGTCACTTTGTGTTGATTGCATATTCTCGAAATCTATTGACATCAATTGAAGTCGAATCACATCATTTCTCATAAATCTGGAATTACTAGAGTTTATTTGTGTCAGATACATTCGATATAGATGAATTCAAGCCAATTGTGATCGATTGTCATTTTGTGTTAATTGTATATTCTCGAAATCTATTGAAGTCAATTCAAGTCGAATCACATCATTCCTCATATATTTGGAATTATTAGAGTTTATTTATATCAGATTCATCCGATATACATGAATTCAAGCCAATTGTGATCAATTGTCACTTTGTGGTGATTGCATATTCTCGAAATCTATTGACATCAATTGGAGTCGAATCACATCATTCCTCATATATTTGGAATTATTGAAGTTTATTTATATCAGATACATGAATAAATATGAATCCATGCCAATTGTGATCGATTGTCACTTTGTGTTAATTGTATATTCTCGAAATCTATTGAAATCGATTGAAGTCGAATCACATCATAACTCATATATTTTGAAGTATCAGAGTTTATTTGTATCAGATACATTCGATATACATGAATTGAAGCCAATTGTGATCGATTGTCACTTTGTGTTGATTGCATATTCTCGAAATCTAATGACATCAATTGAACTCGAATCACATCATTTCTCATATATCTGGAATTATTAGAATTTATTTGTGTCAGATACATTCGATATAGATGAATTCTAGCCAATTGTTATCGATTGTCACTTTGTGTTGATTGCATATTCTCGAAATCTATTGACATTGATTGGAGTCGAATCACATCATTTCTCATATATCTGGTATTATTAGAGTTTATTTGTATCAGATTCATTCGATATACATGAATTGGGGCCAAATGAGATCGATTGTCACTTTATGTTAATTGTATATTCTCGAAATCTATTGACGTCTATTGATGTCAAATCACATCCTTCCTCAAATATTTGGAATTATTAGAGTTTATTCGTATCGGATACATTCGATATAAATGAATTGAAGCCATTTGTGATCGATTGTCACTTTGTGTTTATTGCATATTCTCGAAATCTATTGACATCAATTGAAGTCGAATCACATCATTTCTCATATATCTGGAATTATTAGAGTTTATTTGTGACAGATACATTCGATATAGATGAATTCAAGCCAATTGTGATCGATAGTTATTTTGTGTTAATTGTATATTCTCGAATTCTATTGAAGTCAATTCAAGTCGAATCACATCATTCCTTATATATTTGGAATTATTAGAGTTTATTTATATCAGATTCATCCGATATACATGAATTCAAGCCAATTGTGATCAATTGTCACTTTGTGGTGATTGCATATTCTCGAAATCTATTGACATCAATTGGAGTCGAATCACATCATTCCTCATATATTTGGAATTATTAAAGTTTATTTATATCAGATACATGAATAAACTCGAATCCATGCCAATTGTGATCGATTGTCACTTTGTGTTAATTGTATATTCTCGAAATCTATTGAAATCGATTGAAGTCGAATCACATCATATCTCATATATTTGGAAGTATCAGAGTTTATTTGTATCAGATGCATTCGATATACATGAATTGAAGCCAATTGTGATCGATTGTCACTTTGTGTTGATTGCATATTCTCGAAATCTATTGACATCAATTGAAGTCGAATCACATCATTTCTCATAAATCTGGAATTACTAGAGTTTATTTGTGTCAGATACATTCGATATAGATGAATTCAAGCCAATTGTGATCGATTGTCATTTTGTGTTAATTGTATATTCTCGAAATCTATTGAAGTCAATTCAAGTCGAATCACATCATTCCTCATATATTTGGAATTATTAGAGTTTATTTATATCAGATTCATCCGATATACATGAATTCAAGCCAATTGTGATCAATTGTCACTTTGTGGTGATTGCATATTCTCGAAATCTATTGACATCAATTGGAGTCGAATCACATCATTCCTCATATATTTGGAATTATTAAAGTTTATTTATATCAGATACATGAATAAACATGAATCCATGCCAATTGTGATCGATTGTCACTTTGTGTTAATTGTATGTTCTCGAAATCTATTGAAATCGATTGAAGTCGAATCACATCATAACTCATATATTTGGAAGTATCAGAGTTTATTTGTATCAGATACATTCGATATACATGAATTGAAGCCAATTGTGATCGATTGTCACTTTGTGTTGATTGCATATTCTCGAAATCTAATGACATCAATTGAAGTCGAATCACATCATTTCTCATGTATCTGGAATTATTAGAATTTATTTGTGTCAGATACATTCGATATAGATGAATTCTAGCCAATTGTTATCGATTGTCACTTTGTGTTGATTGCATATTCTCGAAATCTATTGACATTGATTGGAGTCGAATCACATCATTTCTCATATATCTGGTATTATTAGAGTTTATTTGTATCAGATTCATTCGATATACATGAATTGGGGCCAAATGAGATCGATTGTCACTTTGTGTTAATTGTATATTCTCGAAATCTATTGACGTCTATTGATGTCAAATCACATCCTGTCTCATATATTTGAAATTATTATAGTTTATTCGTATCGGATACATTCGATATAAATTAATTGAAGCCATTTGTGATCGATTGTCACTTTGTGTTGATTGCATATTCTCGAAATCTATTGACGTCTATTGATGTCAAATCACATCCTTCCTCAAATATTTGGAATTATTAGAGTTTATTCGTATCGGATACATTCGATATAAATGAATTCAAGCCAATTGTGATCGATTGTCATTTTGTGTTAATTGTATATTCTCGAAATCTATTGAAGTCAATTCAAGTCGAATCACATCATTCCTCATATATTTGGAATTATTAGAGTTTATTTATATCAGATACATGCGATATACATGAATTCAAGCCAATTGTGATCAATTGTCACTTTGTGGTGATTGCATATTTCCGAAATCTATTGACATCAATTGAAGTCGAATCACATCATTTCTCATATATAAGGAATTATTAGAGTTTATTTGTGTCAGATACATTCAATATACATGAATTGAAGCCAATTGTGATAGATTGTCACTTTGTGTTGATTGCATATTCTCGAAATCTATTGACATTGATTGGAGTCGAATCCCATCATTCCTCATATATTTGGAATCATTAGAGTTTATTTGTATCAAATTCATTCGACATACATGAATTGGGGACAAATGAGATCGATTGTCACTTTGTGTTAATTGTATATTCTCGAAATCTACTGAAGTCAATTCAAGTCTAATCACATCGTTCCTCATATATTTGGAATTATTAGAGTTTATTCGTATCGGATACATTCGATATAAATGAATTGAAGCCATTTGTGATCGATTGTCACTTTGTGTTTATTGCATATTCTCGAAATCTATTGACATCAATTGAAGTCGAATCACATCATTTCTCATATATCTGGAATTATTAGAGTTTATTTGTGTCAGATACATTCGATATAGATGAATTCAAGCCAATTGTGATCGATTGTTATTTTGTGTTAATTGTATATAATCTCGAATTCTATTGACGTCTATTGATGTCAAATCACATCCTTCCTCATATATTTGGAATTATTAGAGTTTATTTGTATCGAATACATTCGATATAAATGAATTGAAGCCATTTGTGATCGATTGTCACTTTGTGTTGATTGCATATTCTCGAAATCTATTGACATCAATTCAAGTCGAATCACATCATTCCTCATATATTTGGAATTATTAGAGTTTATTTATATCAGATACATCCGACATACATGAATTCAAGCCAATTGTGATCAATTGTCACTTTGTGGTGATTGCATATTTCCGAAATCTATTGACATCAATTGAAGTCGAATCACATCATTTCCCATATATAAGGAATTATTAGAGTTTTATGTGTCAGATGCATTCAATATACATGAATTGAAGCCAATTGTGATAGATTGTCACTTTGTGTTGATTGCATATTCTCGAAATCTATTGACATTGATTGGAGTCGAAACCCATCATTCCTCATATATTTGGATTTATTAGAGTTTATTTGTATCAAATTCATTCGACATACATGAATTGGGGTCAAATGAGATCGATTGTCACTTTGTGTTGATTGCATATTCTCGAAATCTTATGACATCAATTGAAGTCGAATCACATCATTTCTCATATATCTGGAATTATTAGAGTTTATTGGTGTCAGATACATTCGATATAAATGAATTCTAGCCAATTGTGATCGATTGTCACTTTGTGTTGATTGCATATTCTCGAAATCTATTGACATTGATTGGAGTCGAATCACATCATTTTCATATATCTGGTATTATTAGAGTTTATTTGTATCAGATTCATTCGATATACATGAATTGGGGCCAAATGAGATCGATTGTCACTTTGTGTTAATTGTATATTCTCGAAATCTATTGACGTCTATTGATGTCAAATCACATCCTTTCTCATATATTTGAAATTATTAGAGTTTATTCGTATCGGATACATTCGATATAAATGAATTGAAGCCATTTGTGATCGATTGTCACTTTGTGTTGATTGCATATTCTCGAAATCTATTGACATCAATTGAAGTCAAATCACATCATTTCTCATATATAAGGAATTATTAGAGTTCATTTGTGTCAGATACATTCAATATACATTGATTGAAGCCAATTGTGATAGATTGTCACTTTGTGTTGATTGCATATTCTCGAAATCTATTGACATTGATTGGAGTCGAATCCCATCATTCCTCATATATTTGGAATCACTAGAGTTTATTTGTATCAAATTCATTCGACATACATGAATTGGGGCCAAATGAGATCGATTGTCACTTTGTGTTAATAGTATATTCTCGAAATCTATTGACGTCTATTGATGTCAAATCACATCCTTCCTCATATATTTGGAATTATTAGAGTTTATTCGTATCAGATACATTCGATATAAATGAATTGAAGCCATTTGTGATCGATTGTCACTTTGTGTTGATTGCATATTCTCGAAATCTATTGACATCAATTGAAGTCGAATCACATCATTTCTCATAAATCTGGAATTATTAGAGTTTATTTGTGTCAGATACATTCGATATACATGAATTGAAGCCAATTGTGATCGATTGTCACTTTGTGTTGATTGCATATTTTTGAAATCTATTGACATCAATTGAAGTCGAATCACATCATTTCTCATATATCTGGAATTATTAGAGTTTATTTGTGTCAGATACATTCGATATAGATGAATTCAAGCCAATTGTGATCAATTGTCATTTTGTGTTAATTGTATATTCTCGAAATCTATTGAAGTCAATTCAAGTCGAATCACATCATTCCTCATATATTTGGGATTATTAGAGTTTATTTATATCAGATACATCCGATATACATGAAGTCAAGCCAATTGTGATCGATTGTCACTTTGTGTTAATTGTATATTCTCGAAATCTATTGAAATCGATTGAAGTCGAATCATATCATATCTCATATATTTGGAAGTATCAGAGTTTATTTGTATCAGATACATTCGATATACATGAATTGAAGCCAATTGTGATCGATTGTCACTTTGTGTTAATTGTATGTTCTCGAAATCTATTGCAGTCAATTCAAGTCGAATCACATCATTCCTCATATATTTGGAATTATTAGAGTTTATTTATATCAGATACATCCGATATACATGAATTCAAGCCAATTGTGATCAATTGTCACTTTGTGGTGATTGCATATTTCCGAAATCTATTGACATCAATTGAAGTCGAATCACATCATTTCTCATATATCTGGAATTATTAGAGTTTATTTGTGTCAGATACATTCGATATAGATGAATTCAAACCAATTGTGATCGATAGTCACTTTGTGGTGATTGCATATTTCCGAATTCAATTGAAGTCAATTCAGGTCGAATCACATCATATCTCATATATTTGGAAGTATCAGAGTTTATTTGTATCAGATACATTCGATATACATGAATTGAAGCCAATTGTGATCGATTGTCACTTTGTGTTGATTGCATATTCTCGAAATCTATTGACATTGATCGGAGTCGAATCATATCATTTCTCATATATCTGGTATTATTAGAGTTTATTCGTATCAGATTCATTCGACCTACATGAATTGGTGCCAAATGGGATCGATTGTCATTTTGTGTTAATTGTATATTCTCGAAATCTATTGACGTCTGTTGATGTCAAATCACATCCTTTCTCATATATTTGGGATTATTAGAGTTTATTCGTATCGGATACATTCGATATAAATGAATTGAAGCCATTTGTGATCGATTGTCACTTTGTGTTGATTGCATATTTTCGAAATCTATTGACATCAATTGAAGTCGAATCACATCATTTCTCATAAATCTGGAATTATTAGAGTTTATTTGTATCAGATACATTCGATATACATGAATTGAAGCCAATTGTGATCGATTGTCACTTTGTGTTGATTGCATAATTTCGAAATCTAATGACATCATTTGAAGTCGAATCACATCATTTCTCATATATCTGGAATTATTAGAGTTTATTTGTGTCAGATACATTCGATATAGATGAATTCAAACCAATTGTGATCGATAGTCACTTTGTGGTGATTGCATATTTCCGAATTCTATTGAAGTCAATTCAGGTCGAATCACATCATATCTCATATATTTGGAAGTATCAGAGTTTATTTGTATCAGATACATTCGATATACATGAATTGAAGCCAATTGTGATCGATTGTCACTTTGTGTTGATTGCATATTCTCGAAATCTATTGACATTGATTGGAGTCGAATCATATCATTTCTCATATATCTGGTATTATTAGAGTTTATTTGTATCAGATTCATTCGATATACATGAATTGGGGCCAAATGAGATCGATTGTCACTTTGTGTTAATTGTATATTCTCGAAATCTATTGACGTCTATTGATGTCAAATCACATCCTTCCTCATATATTTGGAATTATCAGAATTTATTTGTATCAGATACATTCGATATACATGAATTGAAGCCAATTGTGATCGATTGTCACTTTGTGTTGATTGCATATTCTCGAAATCTATTGACATTGATTGGAGTCGAATCATATCATTTCTCATATATCTGGTATTATTAAAGTTTATTTGTATCAGATTTATTCGATATACATGAATTGGGGCCAAATGAGATCGATTGTCACTTTGTGTTAATTGTATATTCTCGAAATCTATTGACGTCTATTGATGTCAAATCACATCCTTCCTCATATATTTGGAATTATTAGAGTTTATTCGTATCGGATACATTCGGTATAAATGAATTGAAGCCATTTGTGATCGATTGTCACTTTGTGTTGATTGCATATTCTCGAAATCTATTGACATCAATTGAAGTCGAATCACATCATTTCTCATAAATCTGGAATTATTAGAGTTTATTTGTGTCAGATACATTCGATATAGATGAATTCAAGCCAATTGTGATCGATTGTCATTTTGTGTTAATTGTATATTCTCGAAATCTATTGAAGTCAATTCAAGTCGAATCACATCATTCCTCATATATTTGGAATTATTAGAGTTTATTTATATCCGATACATCCGATATACATGAATTCAAGCCAATTGTGATCAATTGTCACTTTGTGGTGATTGCATATTTCCGAAATCTATTGACATCAATTGAAGTCGAATCACATCATTTCTCATATATAAGGAATTGTTAGAGTTTATTTGTGTCAGATACATTCAATATACATGAATTGAAGCCAATTGTGATAGATTGTCACTTTGTGTTGATTGCATATTCTCGAAATCTATTGACATTGATTGGAGTCGAATCCCATCATTCCTCATATATCTGGAATCATTAGAGTTTATTTGTATCAAATTCATTCGACATACATGAATTGGGGCCAAATGAGATCGATTGTCACTTTGTGTTAATTGTATATTCTCGAAATCTATTGAAGTCAATTTAAGTCTAATCACATCATTTCTCATATATTTGGAATTATTAGAGTTTATTTATATCAGATACATCCGACATACATGAATTCAAGCCAATTGTGATCAATTGTCACTTTGTGGTGATTGCATATTTCCGAAATCTATTGACATCAATTGAAGTCGAATCACATCATTTCTCATATATAAGGAATTATTAGAGTTTTATGTGTCAGATGCATTCAATATACATGAATTGAAGCCAATTGTGATAGATTGTCACTTTGTGTTGATTGCATATTCTCGAAATCTATTGACATTTATTGGAGTCGAATATCATCATTCCTCATATATTTGAAATTATTAGAGTTTATTTGTATCAAAATCATTCGACATACATGAATTGGGGCCAAATGAGATCGATTGTCACTTTGTGTTAATTGTATATTCTCGAAATCTATTGACGTCTATTGATGTCAAATCACATCCTTCCTCAAATATTTGGAATTATTAGAGTTTATTCGTATCGGATACATTCGATATAAATGAATTGAAGCCATTTGTGATCGATTGTCACTTTGTGTTTATTGCATATTCTCGAAATCTATTGACATCAATTGAAGTCGGATCACATCATTTCTCATATATCTGGAATTATTAGAGTTTATTAGTGTCAGATACATTCGATATACATGAATTGAAGCCAATTGTGATCGATTGTCACTTTGTGTTGATTGCATATTCTCGAAATCTATTGACATCAATTGAAGTCGAATCACATCATTTCTCATATATTTGGAATTATTAGAGTTTATTTATATCAGATTCATCCGATATACATGAATTCAAGCCAATTGTGATCAATTGTCACTTTGTGGTGATTGCATATTCTCGAAATCTATTGACATCAATTGGAGTCGAATCACATCATTCCTCATATATTTGGAATTATTAAAGTTTATTTATATCAGATACATGAATAAACATGAATCCATGCCAATTGTGATCGATTGTCACTTTGTGTTAATTGTATATTCTCGAAATCTATTGAAATCGATTGAAGTCGAATCACATCATATCTCATATATTTGGAAGTATCAGAGTTTATTTGTGTCAGATACATTCGATATAGATGAATTCAAGCCAATTGTGATCGATTGTCATTTTGTGTTAATTGTATATTCTCGAAATCTATTGACATTGATTGGAGTCGAATCACATCATTTCTCATATATCTGGTATTATTAGAGTTTATTTGTATCAGATTCATTCGATATACATGAATTGGGGCCAAATGAGATCGATTGTCACTTTGTGTTAATTGTATATTCTCGAAATCTATTGACGTCTATTGATGTCAAATCACATCCTTCCTCAAATATTTGGAATTATTAGAGTTTATTCGTATCGGATACATTCGATATAAATGAATTGAAGCCATTTGTGATCGATTGTCACTTTGTGTTTATTGCATATTCTCGAAATCTATTGACATCAATTGAAGTCGAATCACATCATTTCTCATATATCTGGAATTATTAGAGTTTATTTGTGTCAGATACATTCGATATAGATGAATTCAAGCCAATTGTGATCGATAGTTATTTTGTGTTAATTGTATATTCTCGAATTCTATTGAAGTCAATTCAAGTCGAATCACATCATTCCTCATATATTTGGAATTATTAGAGTTTATTTATATCAGATTCATCCGATATACATGAATTCAAGCCAATTGTGATCAATTGTCACTTTGTGGTGATTGCATATTCTCGAAATCTATTGACATCAATTGGAGTCGAATCACATCATTCCTCATATATTTGGAATTATTAAAGTTTATTTATATCAGATACATGAATAAACATGAATCCATGCCAATTGTTATCGATTGTCACTTTGTGTTAATTGTATATTCTCGAAATCTATTGAAATCGATTGAAGTCGAATCACATCATATCTCATATATTTGGAAGTATCAGAGTTTATTTGTATCAGATGCATTCGATATACATGAATTGAAGCCAATTGTGATCGATTGTCACTTTGTGTTGATTGCATATTCTCGAAATCTATTGACATCAATTGAAGTCGAATCACATCATTTCTCATAAATCTGGAATTACTCGAGTTTATTTGTGTCAGATACATTCGATATAGATGAATTCAAGCCAATTGTGATCGATTGTCATTTTGTGTTAATTGTATATTCTCGAAATCTATTGAAGTCAATTCAAGTCGAATCACATCATTCCTCATATATTTGGAATTATTAGAGTTTATTTATATCAGATTCATCCGATATACATGAATTCAAGCCAATTGTGATCAATTGTCACTTTGTGGTGATTGCATATTCTCGAAATCTATTGACATCAATTGGAGTCGAATCACATCATTCCTCATATATTTGGAATTATTAAAGTTTATTTATATCAGATACATGAATAAACATGAATCCATGCCAATTGTGATCGATTGTCACTTTGTGTTAATTGTATATTCTCGAAATCTATTGAAATCGATTGAAGTCGAATCACATCATAACTCATATATTTGGAAGTATCAGAGTTTATTTGTATCAGATACATTCGATATACATGAATTGAAGCCAATTGTGATCGATTGTCACTTTGTGTTGATTGCATATTCTCGAAATCTAATGACATCAATTCAAGTCGAATCACATCATTTCTCATATATCTGGAATTATTAGAATTTATTTGTGTCAGATACATTCGATATAGATGAATTCTAGCCAATTGTTATCGATTGTCACTTTGTGTTGATTGCATATTCTCGAAATCTATTGACATTGATTGGAGTCGAATCACATCATTTCTCATATATCTGGTATTATTAGAGTTTATTTGTATCAGATTCATTCGATATACATGAATTGGGGCCAAATGAGATCGATTGTCACTTTGTGTTAATTGTATATTCTCGAAATCTATTGACGTCTATTGATGTCAAATCACATCCTTTCTCATATATTTGAAATTATTATAGTTTATTCGTATCGGATACATTCGATATAAATTAATTGAAGCCATTTGTGATCGATTGTCACTTTGTGTTGATTGCATATTCTCGAAATCTATTGACGTCTATTGATGTCAAATCACATCCTTCCTCAAATATTTGGAATTATTAGAGTTTATTCGTATCGGATACATTCGATATAAATGAATTCAAGCCAATTGTGATCGATTGTCATTTTGTGTTAATTGTATATTCTCGAAATCTATTGAAGTCAATTCAAGTCGAATCACATCATTCCTCATATATTTGGAATTATTAGAGTTTATTTATATCAGATACATGCGATATACATGAATTCAAGCCAATTGTGATCAATTGTCACTTTGTGGTGATTGCATATTTCCGAAATCTATTGACATCAATTGAAGTCGAATCACATCATTTCTCATATATAAGGAATTATTAGAGTTTATTTGTGTCAGATACATTCAATATACATGAATTGAAGCCAATTGTGATAGATTGTCACTTTGTGTTGATTGCATATTCTCGAAATCTATTGACATTGATTGGAGTCGAATCCCATCATTCCTCATATATTTGGAATCATTAGAGTTTATTTGTATCAAATTCATTCGACATACATGAATTGGGGACAAATGAGATCGATTGTCACTTTGTGTTAATTGTATATTCTCGAAATCTACTGAAGTCAATTCAAGTCTAATCACATCGTTCCTCAAATATTTGGAATTATTAGAGTTTATTTATATCAGATACATCCGACATACATGAATTCAAGCCAATTGTGATCAATTGTCACTTTGTGGTGATTGCATATTTCCGAAATCTATTGACATCAATTGAAGTCGAATCACATCATTTCTCATATATAAGGAATTATTAGAGTTTTATGTGTCAGATGCATTCAATATACATGAATTGAAGCCTATTGTGATAGATTGTCACTTTGTGTTGATTGCATATTCTCGAAATCTATTGACATTGATTGGAGTCGAATCTCATCATTCCTCATATATTTGAAATTATTAGAGTTTATTTGTATCAAATTCATTCGACATACATGAATTGGGGCCAAATGAGATCGATTGTCACTTTGTGTTAATTGTATATTCTCGAAATCTATTGACGTCTATTGATGTCAAATCACATCCTTCCTCAAATATTTGGAATTATTAGAGTTTATTCGTATCGGATACATTCGATATAAATGAATTGAAGCCATTTGTGATCGATTGTCACTTTGTGTTTATTGCATATTCTCGAAATCTATTGACATTGATTGGAGTCGAATCCCATCATTCCTCATATATTTGGAATCATTAGAGTTTATTTGTATCAAATTCATTCGACATACATGAATTGGGGACAAATGAGATCGATTGTCACTTTGTGTTAATTGTATATTCTCGAAATCTACTGAAGTCAATTCAAGTCTAATCACATCGTTCCTCAAATATTTGGAATTATTAGAGTTTATTTATATCAGATACATCCGACATACATGAATTCAAGCCAATTGTGATCAATTGTCACTTTGTGGTGATTGCATATTCTCGAAATCTATTGACATCAATTGGAGTCGAATCACATCATTCCTCATATATTTGGAATTATTAAAGTTTATTTATATCAGATACATGAATAAACATGAATCCATGCCAATTGTGATCGATTGTCACTTTGTGTTAATTGTATATTCTCGAAATCTATTGAAATCGATTGAAGTCGAATCACATCATAACTCATATATTTGGAAGTATCAGAGTTTATTTGTATCAGATACATTCGATATACATGAATTGAAGCCAATTGTGATCGATTGTCACTTTGTGTTGATTGCATATTCTCGAAATCTAATGACATCAATTCAAGTCGAATCACATCATTTCTCATATATCTGGAATTATTAGAATTTATTTGTGTCAGATACATTCGATATAGATGAATTCTAGCCAATTGTTATCGATTGTCACTTTGTGTTGATTGCATATTCTCGAAATCTATTGACATTGATTGGAGTCGAATCACATCATTTCTCATATATCTGGTATTATTAGAGTTTATTTGTATCAGATTCATTCGATATACATGAATTGGGGCCAAATGAGATCGATTGTCACTTTGTGTTAATTGTATATTCTCGAAATCTATTGACGTCTATTGATGTCAAATCACATCCTTTCTCATATATTTGAAATTATTATAGTTTATTCGTATCGGATACATTCGATATAAATTAATTGAAGCCATTTGTGATCGATTGTCACTTTGTGTTGATTGCATATTCTCGAAATCTATTGACGTCTATTGATGTCAAATCACATCCTTCCTCAAATATTTGGAATTATTAGAGTTTATTCGTATCGGATACATTCGATATAAATGAATTCAAGCCAATTGTGATCGATTGTCATTTTGTGTTAATTGTATATTCTCGAAATCTATTGAAGTCAATTCAAGTCGAATCACATCATTCCTCATATATTTGGAATTATTAGAGTTTATTTATATCAGATACATGCGATATACATGAATTCAAGCCAATTGTGATCAATTGTCACTTTGTGGTGATTGCATATTTCCGAAATCTATTGACATCAATTGAAGTCGAATCACATCATTTCTCATATATAAGGAATTATTAGAGTTTATTTGTGTCAGATACATTCAATATACATGAATTGAAGCCAATTGTGATAGATTGTCACTTTGTGTTGATTGCATATTCTCGAAATCTATTGACATTGATTGGAGTCGAATCCCATCATTCCTCATATATTTGGAATCATTAGAGTTTATTTGTATCAAATTCATTCGACATACATGAATTGGGGACATATGAGATCGATTGTCACTTTGTGTTAATTGTATATTCTCGAAATCTACTGAAGTCAATTCAAGTCTAATCACATCGTTCCTCAAATATTTGGAATTATTAGAGTTTATTTATATCAGATACATCCGACATACATGAATTCAAGCCAATTGTGATCAATTGTCACTTTGTGGTGATTGCATATTTCCGAAATCTATTGACATCAATTGAAGTCGAATCACATCATTTCTCATATATAAGGAATTATTAGAGTTTTATGTGTCAGATGCATTCAATATACATGAATTGAAGCCTATTGTGATAGATTGTCACTTTGTGTTGATTGCATATTCTCGAAATCTATTGACATTGATTGGAGTCGAATCTCATCATTCCTCATATATTTGAAATTATTAGAGTTTATTTGTATCAAATTCATTCGACATACATGAATTGGGGCCAAATGAGATCGATTGTCACTTTGTGTTAATTGTATATTCTCGAAATCTATTGACGTCTATTGATGTCAAATCACATCCTTCCTCAAATATTTGGAATTATTAGAGTTTATTCGTATCGGATACATTCGATATAAATGAATTGAAGCCATTTGTGATCGATTGTCACTTTGTGTTTATTGCATATTCTCGAAATCTATTGACATCAATTGAAGTCGAATCACATCATTTCTCATATATCTGGAATTATTAGAGTGTATTTGTGTCAGATACATTCGATATAGATGAATTCAAGCCAATTGTGATCGATTGTTATTTTGTGTTAATTGTATATAATCTCGAATTCTATTGACGTCTATTGATGTCAAATCACATCCTTCCTCATATATTTGGAATTATTAGAGTTTATTTGTATCGGATACATTCGATATAAATGAATTGAAGCCATTTGTGATCGATTGTCACTTTGTGTTGATTGCATATTCTCGAAATCTATTGACATCAATTGAAGTCGAATCACATCATTTCTCATATATAAGGAATTATTAGAGTTTATTTGTGTCAGATACATTCAATATACATGAATTGAAGCCAATTGTGATAGATTGTCACTTTGTGTTGATTGCATATTCTCGAAATCTATTGACATTGATTGGAGTCGGATCCCATCATTCCTCATATATTTGGAATGATTAGAGTTTATTTGTATCATATTCATTCGACATACATGAATTGGGGCCAAATGAGATCGATTGTCACTTTGTATTAATTGTATATTCTCGAAATCTATTGAAGTCAATTCAAGTCGAATCACATCATTCCTCATATATTTGGAATTATTAGAGTTTATTTATATCAGATACATCCGACATACATGAATTCAAGCCAATTGTGATCAATTGTCACTTTGTGGTGATTGCATATTTCCGAAATCTATTGACATCAATTGAAGTCGAATCACATCATTTCCCATATATAAGGAATTATTAGAGTTTTATGTGTCAGATGCATTCAATATACATGAATTGAAGCCAATTGTGATAGATTGTCACTTTGTGTTGATTGCATATTCTCGAAATCTATTGACATTGATTGGAGTCGAAACCCATCATTCCTCATATATTTGGATTTATTAGAGTTTATTTGTATCAAATTCATTCGACATACATGAATTGGGGTCAAATGAGATCGATTGTCACTTTGTGTTGATTGCATATTCTCGAAATCTAATGACATCAATTGAAGTCGAATCACATCATTTCTCATATATCTGGAATTATTAGAGTTTATTGGTGTCAGATACATTCGATATAAATGAATTCTAGCCAATTGTGATCGATTGTCACTTTGTGTTGATTGCATATTCTCGAAATCTATTGACATTGATTGGAGTCGAATCACATCATTTCTCATATATCTGGTATTATTAGAGTTTATTTGTATCAGATTCATTCGATATACATGAATTGGGGCCAAATGAGATCGATTGTCACTTTGTGTTAATTGTATATTCTCGAAATCTATTGACGTCTATTGATGTCAAATCACATCCTTTCTCATATATTTGAAATTATTAGAGTTTATTCGTATCGGATACATTCGATATAAATGAATTGAAGCCATTTGTGATCGATTGTCACTTTGTGTTGATTGCATATTCTCGAAATCTATTGACATCAATTGAAGTCAAATCACATCATTTCTCATATATAAGGAATTATTAGAGTTCATTTGTGTCAGATACATTCAATATACATTGATTGAAGCCAATTGTGATAGATTGTCACTTTGTGTTGATTGCATATTCTCGAAATCTATTGACATTGATTGGAGTCGAATCCCATCATTCCTCATATATTTGGAATCACTAGAGTTTATTTGTATCAAATTCATTCGACATACATGAATTGGGGCCAAATGAGATCGATTGTCACTTTGTGTTAATTGTATATTCTCGGAATCTATTGAAGTCAATTCAAGTCTAATCACATCATTCCTCATATATTTGGAATTATTAGAGTTTATTTATATCAGATACATCCGACATACATGAATTCAAGCCAATTGTGATCAATTGTCACTTTGTGGTGATTGCATATTTCCGAAATCTATTGACATCAATTGAAGTCGAATCACATCATTTCTCATATATAAGGAATTATTAGAGTTTTATGTGTCAGATGCATTCAATATACATGAATTGAAGCCAATTGTGATAGATTGTCACTTTGTGTTGATTGCATATTCTCGAAATCTATTGACATTGATTGGAGTCGAATCTCATCATTCCTCATATATTTGAAATTATTAGAGTTTATTTGTATCAAATTCATTCGACATACATGAATTGGGGCCAAATGAGATCGATTGTCACTTTGTGTTAATTGTATATTCTCGAAATCTATTGACGTCTATTGATGTCAAATCACATCCTCCCTCAAATATTTGGAATTATTAGAGTTTATTCGTATCGGATACATTCGATATAAATGAATTCAAGCCAATTGTGATCAATTGTCACTTTGTGGTGATTGCATATTTCCGAAATCTATTGACATCAATTGAAGTCGAATCACATCATTTCTCATATATAAGGAATTATTAGAGTTTTGTGTGTCAGATGCATTCAATATACATGAATTGAAGCCAATTGTGATAGATTGTCACTTTGTGTTGATTGCATATTCTCGAAATCTATTGACATTGATTGGAGTCGAAACCCATCATTCCTCATATATTTGGATTTATTAGAGTTTATTTGTATCAAATTCATTCGACATACATGAATTGGGTTCAAATGAGATCGATTGTCACTTTGTGTTGATTGCATATTCTCGAAATCTAATGACATCAATTGAAGTCGAATCACATCATTTCTCATATATCTGGAATTATTAGAGTTTATTTGTGTCAGATACATTCGATATAAATGAATTCTAGCCAATTGTGATCGATTGTCACTTTGTGTTGATTGCATATTCTCGAAATCTATTGACATTGATTGGAGTCGAATCACATCATTTCTCATATATCTGGTATTATTAGAGTTTATTTGTATCAGATTCATTCGATATACATGAATTGGGGCCGAATGAGATCGATTGTCACTTTGTGTCAATTGTATATTCTCGGAATCTATTGAAGTCAATTCAAGTCTAATCACATCATTCCTCATATATTTGGAATTATTAGAGTTTATTTATATCAGATACATCCGACATACATGAATTCAAGCCAATTGTGATCAATTGTCACTTTGTGGTGATTGCATATTTCCGAAATCTATTGACATCAATTGAAGTCGAATCACATCATTTCTCATATATAAGGAATTATTAGAGTTTTATGTGTCAGATACATTCAATATACGTGAATTGAAGCCAATTGTGATAGATTGTCACTTTGTGTTGATTGCATATTCTCGAAATCTATTGACATTGATTGGAGTCGAATCTCATCATTCCTCATATATTTGAAATTATTAGAGTTTATTTGTATCAAATTCATTCGACATACATGAATTGGGGCCAAATGAGATCGATTGTCACTTTGTGTTAATTGTATATTCTCGAAATCTATTGACGTCTATTGATGTCAAATCACATCCTCCCTCAAATATTTGGAATTATTAGAGTTTATTCGTATCAGATACATTCGATATAAATGAATTGAAACCATTTGTGATCGATTGTCACTTTGTGTTTATTGCATATTCTCGAAATCTATTGACATCAATTGAAGTCGAATCACATCATTTCTCATATATCTGGAATTATTAGAGTTTATTTGTGTCAGATACATTCGATATAGATGAATTCAAGCCAATTGTGATCGATTGTTATTTTGTGTTAATTGTATATAATCTCGAATTCTATTGACGTCTATTGATGTCAAATCACATCCTTCCTCATATATTTGGAATTATTAGAGTTTATTCGTATCGGATACATTCGATATACATGAATTGAAGCCATTTGTGATCGATTGTCACTTTGTGTTGATTGCATATTCTCGAAATCTATTGACATCAATTGAAGTCGAATCACATCATTCCTCATATATTTGGAATTATTAGAGTTTATTTATATCAGATACATCCGACATACATGAATTCAAGCCAATTGTGATCAATTGTCACTTTGTGGTGATTGCATATTTCCGAAATCTATTGACATCAATTGAAGTCGAATCACATCATTTCTCATATATCTGGAATTATTAGAGTTTATTTGTGTCAGATACATTCGATATAGATGAATTCAAGCCAATTGTGATCGATTGTCACGTTGTGTTGATTTCATATTCTCGAAATCTATTGACATTGATTGGAGTCGAATCCCATCATTCCTCATATATTTGGAATTATTAGAGTTTATTTGTATCAAATTCATTCGACATACATGAATTGGGGCCAAATGAGATCGATTGTCACTTTGTGTTAATTGTATATTCTCGAAATCTCTTGACGTCTATTGATGTCAAATCACATCCTTCCTCAAATATTTGGAATTATCAGAGTTTATTCGTATCGGATACATTCGATATAAATGAATTGAAGCCATTTGTGATCGATTGTCACTTTGTGTTTATTGCATATTCTCGAAATCTATTGACATCAATTGAAGTCGAATCACATCATTTCTCATATATCTGGAATTATTAGAGTTTATTTGTGTCAGATACATTCGATATACATGAATTGAAGCCAATTGTGATCGATTGTCACTTTGTGTTGATTGCATATTTTCGAAATCTATTGACATCAATTGAAGTCGAATCACATCATTTCTCATATATCTGGAATTATTAGATTTTATTTATATCAGATACATAAATAAACATGAATCCATGCCAATTGTAATCGATTGTCACTTTGTGTTGATTGCATATTCTCGAAATCTATTGACATTGATTGGAGTCGAATCTCATCATTCCTCATATATTTGAAATTATTAGAGTTTATTTGTATCAAATTCATTCGACATACATGAATTGGGGCCAAATGAGATCGATTGTCACTTTGTGTTAATTGTATATTCTCGAAATCTATTGACGTCTATTGATGTCAAATCACATCCTCCCTCAAATATTTGGAATTATTAGAGTTTATTCGTATCAGATACATTCGATATAAATGAATTGAAACCATTTGTGATCGATTGTCACTTTGTGTTTATTGCATATTCTCGAAATCTATTGACATCAATTGAAGTCGAATCACATCATTTCTCATATATCTGGAATTATTAGAGTTTATTTGTGTCAGATACATTCGATATAGATGAATTCAAGCCAATTGTGATCGATTGTTATTTTGTGTTAATTGTATATAATCTCGAATTCTATTGACGTCTATTGATGTCAAATCACATCCTTCCTCATATATTTGGAATTATTAGAGTTTATTCGTATCGGATACATTCGATATACATGAATTGAAGCCATTTGTGATCGATTGTCACTTTGTGTTGATTGCATATTCTCGAAATCTATTGACATCAATTGAAGTCGAATCACATCATTCCTCATATATTTGGAATTATTAGAGTTTATTTATATCAGATACATCCGACATACATGAATTCAAGCCAATTGTGATCAATTGTCACTTTGTGGTGATTGCATATTTCCGAAATCTATTGACATCAATTGAAGTCGAATCACATCATTTCTCATATATCTGGAATTATTAGAGTTTATTTGTGTCAGATACATTCGATATAGATGAATTCAAGCCAATTGTGATCGATTGTCACGTTGTGTTGATTTCATATTCTCGAAATCTATTGACATTGATTGGAGTCGAATCCCATCATTCCTCATATATTTGGAATTATTAGAGTTTATTTGTATCAAATTCATTCGACATACATGAATTGGGGCCAAATGAGATCGATTGTCACTTTGTGTTAATTGTATATTCTCGAAATCTCTTGACGTCTATTGATGTCAAATCACATACTTTCTCAAATATTTGGAATTATTAGAGTTTATTCGTATCGGATACATTCGATATAAATGAATTGAAGCCATTTGTGATCGATTGTCACTTTGTGTTTATTGCATATTCTCGAAATCTATTGACATCAATTGAAGTCGAATCACATCATTTCTCATATATCTGGAATTATTAGAGTTTATTTGTGTCAGATACATTCGATATACATGAATTGAAGCCAATTGTGATCGATTGTCACTTTGTGTTGATTGCATATTTTCGAAATTTATTGACATCAATTGAAGTCGAATCACATCATTTCTCATATATCTGGAATTATTAGATTTTATTTATATCAGATACATAAATAAACATGAATCCATGCCAATTGTAATCGATTGTCACTTTGTGTTGATTGCATATTCTCGAAATCTATCGACATCAATTGAAGTCGAATCACATCATTTCTCATATATCTGGAATTATTAGAGTTTATTTGTGTCAGATACATTCGATATAGATGAATTCAAGCCAATTATGATCAATTGTCACTTTGTGGTGATTGCATGTTTCCGAAATCTATTGACATCAATTGAAGTCGAATCACATCATTTCTCATATATAAGGAATTATTAGAGTTTATTTGTGTCAGATAAATTCAATATACATGAAATGAAGCCAATTGTGATAGATTCTCACTTTGTGTTGATTGCATATTCTCGAAATCTATTGACATTGATTGGAGTCGAATCACATCATTCCTCATATATTTGGAATTATTAGTTTATTTGAATCAAATTCATTCGACATACATGAATTGGAGCCAAATGAGATCGATTGTCACTTTGTGTTAATTGTATATTCTCGAAATCTATTGACGTCTATTGATGTCAAATCACATCCTTCCTCATATATTCGGAATTATTAGGGTTTATTTGTATCAGATACATTCGATATACATGAATTGAAGTCAATTGTGATCGATTGTCACTTTGTGTTGATAGCATATTCTCGAATTCTATCGACATCAATTGAAGTCGAATCACATCATTTCTCATATATCTGGAATTATTAGAGTTTATTTGTGTCAGATACATTCGATATAGATGAATTCAAGCCAATTGTGATCAATTGTCACTTTGTGGTGATTGCATGTTTCCGAAATCTATTGACATCAATAGAAGTCGAATCACATCATTTCTCATATATTTGCAATTATTAGAGTTTATTTATATCAGATACATCCGATATACATGAATTCAAGCCAATTGTGATCGATTGTCACTTTGTGTTAATTGTATATTCTCGAAATCTATTGAAATCGATTGAAGTCGAATCACATCATATCTCATATATTTGTAAGTATCAGAGTTTATTTGTATCAGATACATTCGATATACATGAATTGAAGCCAATTGTGATCGATTGTCACATTGTGTTGTTTACATATTCTCGAAATCTATTGACATCAATTGGAGTCGAATCACATCATTTCTCAAATATTTGGAAATATTAGTGTTTATTTGTACCAGATACATCCGATATACATGAAATGAAGTCAATTGTGATCGATTGTCACTTTGTGTTGTTTGCATATTTTCCAAATCTATTGACATCAATTGAAGTCGAATAACATCATTTCTCATATATTTGCAATTATTAGAGTTTATTTGTGTCAGATACATTCGATATAGATAAACTCAAGCTAATTGAGATCGATTGTCACTTTGTGTTGATTGCATATTCTCGAAATCTATTGACATTGATCGGAGTCGAATCACATCATTCCTCATATATTTGGAAATATTAGAGTTTATTTGTATCAGATTTATTCGATATACATGAATTGGGGCCAAATGAGATCGATTGTCACTTTGTGTTAATTGTATAGTCTTGAAATCTATTGACGTCTATTGATGTCAAATCATATCCTTACATCCTTCCTCATATATTTGGAATTATTAGAGTTTATTTGTATCAGATACATTCGATATACATGAAATGAAGTCAATTGTGATCGATTGTCACTTTGTGTTGTTTGCATATTTTCCAAATCTATTGACATCAATTGAAGTCGAATAACATCATTTCTTATATATTTGCATTTATTAGAGTTTATTTGTGTCAGATACATTCGATATAGATGAACTCAAGCTAATTGAGATCGATTGTCACTTTGTGTTGATTGCATATTCTCGAAATCTATTGACATTGATCGGAGTCGAATCACATCATTCCTCATATATTTGGAATTATTAGAGTTTATTTGTATCAGATTCATTCGATATACATGAATTGGGGCCAAATGAGATCGATTGTCACTCTGTTTCAATTGTATATTCTCGAAATCTATTGACGTCTATTGATGTCAAATCACATCCTTACATCCTTCCTCATATATTTGGAATTATTAGAGTTTATTTGTATCAGATTCATTCGATATACATGAATTGAAGTCAATTGTGATCGATTGTCACTTTGTGTGGATTGCATATTTTCCAAATCTATTGACATCAATTGAAGTCGATTTCTCAAATATTTGCAATTATTAGAGTTTATTTGTGTCAGATACATTCGATATAGATGAACTCAAGCTAATTGTGATCGATTGTCATTTTGTGTTAATTGTATATTCTCGGGATCTATTGACGTCTATTGATGTCAAATCACATCCTTTCTCATATATTTGGAGTTATTAGAGTTTATTTGTGTCAGATACATTCGATATAGATGAATTCAAGCCAATTGTGATCAATTGTCACTTTTTGGTGATTGCATGTTTCCGAAATCTATTGACATCATTTGAAGTCGAATCACATCAATTCTCATATATAAGGAATTATTAGAGTTTATTTGTGTCAGATACATTCAATATACATGAATTGAAGCCAATTGTGATAGATTCTCACTTTGTGTTGATTACATATTCTCGAAATCTATTGACATTGATTGGAGTTGAATCACATCATTCTTCATATATTTGGAATTATTAGTTCATTTGTACCAAATTCATTCGACATACATGAATTGGGGCCAAATGAGATGGATTGTCACTTTGTGTTAATTGTATATTCTCGAAATCTATTGACGTCTATTGATGTCGAATGACATCCTTCCTCATATATTTGGAATTATTAGAGTTTATTTGTATCAGATACATTCGATATACATGGATTGAAGTCAGTTGTGATCGATTGTCACTTTGTGTTGATTGCATATTCTCGAAATCTATTGACATCAATTGAAGTCGAATCACATCATATCTCATATATAAGGAATTATTAGAGTTTATTTGTGTCAGATACATTCGATATCCATGAATTAAATCAATTGTGATAGATTCTCACTTTGTGATGATTGCATATTCTCGAAATCTATTGACATTGATTGGAGTCGAATCACATCATTCCTCAAATATTTGGAATTATTAGTTTATTTGTATCAAATTCATTCGACATACATGAATTGGAGCCAAATGAGATCGATTGTCACTTTGTGTTAATTGTATATTCTCGAAATCTATTGACGTCTATTGATGTCAAATCACATCCTTCCTCATATATTTGGAGTTATTAGGGTTTATTTGTATCAGATACATTCGATATACATGAATTGAAGTCAATTGTGATCGATTGTCACTTTGTGTTGATTGCATATTCTCGAAATCTATCGACATCAATTGAAGTCGAATCACATCATTTCTCATATATCTGGAATTATTAGAGTTTATTTGTATCAGATACATTCGATATAGATGAATTCAAGCCAATTGTGATCAATTGTCACTTTGTGGTGATTGCATGTTTCCGAAATCTATTGACATCAATTGAAGTCGAATCACATCATATCTCATATATAAGGAATTATTAGAGTTTATTAGTGTCAGATACATTCGATATCCATGAATTGAAGCCAATTGTGATGGATTCTCACTCTGTGTTGATTGCATATTCTCGAAATCTATTGACATTGATTGGAGTCGAATCACATCATTCCTCATATATTTGGAATTATTAGTTTATTTGTATCAAATTCATTCGACATACATGAATTGGGGCCAAATGAGATCGATTGTCACTTTGTGTTAATTGTATATTCTCGAAATCTATTGACGTCTATTGATGTCAAATCACATCCTTCCTCATATAATTGGAATTATTAGGGTTTATTTGTATCAGATACATTCGATATACATGAATTGAAGTCATTTGTGATCGATTGTCACTTTGTGTTGATTGCATATTCTCGAATTCTATCGACATCAATTGAAGTCGAATCACATCATTTCTCATATATCTGGAATTATTAGAGTTTATTTGTGTCAGATACATTCGATATACATGAATTCAAGCCAATTGTGATCAATTGTCACTTTGTGTTGATTGCATATTCTCGAAATCTATCGACATCAATTGAAGTCGAATCACATCATTTCTCATATATCTGGAATTATTAGAGTTTATTTGTGTCAGATACATTCGATATAGATGAATTCAAGCCAATTGTGATCAATTGTCACTTTGTGGTGATTGCATGTTTCCGAAATCTATTGACATCAATTGAAGTCGAATCACATCATATCTCATATATAAGGAATTATTAGAGTTTATTTGTGTCAGATACATTCGATATCCATGAATTAAAGCCAATTGTTATAGATTCTCACTTTGTGTTGATTGCATATTCTCGAAATCTATTGACATTGATTGGAGTCGAATCACATCATTCCTCATATATTTGGAATTATTAGTTTATTTGTATCAAATTCATTCGACATACATGAATTGGGGCCAAATGAGATCGATTGTCACTTTGTGTTAATTGTATATTCTCGAAATCTATTGACGTCTATTGATGTCAAATCACAGCATTCCTCATATATTTGGAATTATTAGTTTATTTGTATCAGATACATTCGATATACATGAATTGAAGTCAATTGTAATCGATTCTCACTTTGTGTTGATTGCATATTCTCGAAATCTATCGACATCAATTGAAGTCGAATCACATCATTTCTCATATATCTGGAATTATTAGAGTTTATTTGTGTCAGATACATTCGATATAGATGAATTCAAGCCAATTGTGATCAATTGTCACTTTGTGGTGATTGCATGTTTCCGAAATCTATTGACATCAATTGAAGTCGAATCACATCATTTCTCATATATAAGGAATTATTGGAGTTTATTTGTGTCAGATACATTCGATATACATGAATTGAAGCCAATTGTGATAGATTCTCACTTTGTGTTGATTGCATATTCTCGAAATCTATTGACATTGATTGGAGTCGAATCACATCATTCCTCATATATTTGGAAATATTAGAGTTTATTTGTATCAGATTTATTCGATATACATGAATTGGGGCCAAATGAGATCGATTGTCACTTTGTGTTAATTGTATAGTCTTGAAATCTATTGACGTCTATTAATGTCAAATCACATCCTTCCTCATATATTTGGAATTATTAGAGTTTATTTGTATCAGATACATTCGATATACATGAAATGAAGTCAATTGTGATCGATTGTCACTTTGTGTTGTTTGCATATTTTCCAAATCTATTGACATCAATTGAAGTCGAATAACATCATTTCTTATATATTTGAAATTATTAGAGTTTATTTGTGTCAGATACATTCGATATAGATGAACTCAAGCTAATTGAGATCGATTGTCACTTTGTGTTGATTGCATATTCTCGAAATCTATTGACATTGATCGGAGTCGAATCACATCATTCCTCATATATTTGGAATTATTAGAGTTCATTTGTATCAGAAACATTCGATATAAATGAATTGAAGCCAATTGTGATCGATTGTCATTTTGTGTTAATTGCATATTCTCGAAATCTATTGACATCAATTGGAGTCGAATCACATCATTTCTCAAATATTTGGAAATATTAGAGTTTATTTGTATCAGATACATCCGATATACATGAAATGAAGTCAATTGTGATCGATTGTCACTTTGTGTTGTTTGCATATTTTCCAAATCTATTGACATCAATTGGAGTCGAAACACATCATTTCTCAAATATTTGGAAATATTAGAGTTCATTTGTATCAGATACATCCGATATACATGAATTCAAGCCAATTGTGATCGATTGTCACTTTGTGTTAATTGTATATTCTCGGAATCTATTGAAATCGATTGAAGTCGAATCACATCATATCTCATATATCTGGAAGTATCAGAGTTTATTTGTATCAGATACATTCGATATAGATAAATTCAAGCCAATAGAGATCGATTGTCACTTTGTGTTGATTGCATATTCTCGAAATCTATTGACATTGATTGGAGACGAATCACATCATTCCTCATATATTTGGAATTATTAGAGTTTATTCGTATGAGATTCATTCGATATAAATGAATTGAAGCCAATTGTGATCGATTGTCACTTTGTGTTGATTGCATATTCTCGAAATCTATTGACATCAATTGAAGTCGAATCACATCATTTCTAATATATCTGGAATCATTAGAGTTTATTTGTGTCATATACATTCGATATAGATGAATTCGAGCCAATTGTGATCGATTGTCACTTTGTGGTGATTGCATATTTCCGAAATCTATTGACATCAATTGAAGTCGAATCACATTATCTCTCATATATCTGGAATAATTAGTTTATTTGTGTCAGATACTTTCGATATAGATGAATTTAAGCCAATTGTGATCGATTGTCATTTTGTGTTAATTGTATATTCTCGAAATCTATTGAAGTCAATTCAAGTGGAATCACACCATTTCTCATATGTTTGGAAATATTAAGTTTATTTGTATCAGATACATTCAATATACATGAATTGAAGCCAATTGTGATCGATTGTCACTTTGTGTTGATTGCATATTTTCCAAATCTATTGACATCAATTGAAGTCGAATAACATCATTCCTCATATACTTGCAATTATTAGAGTTTATTTGTGTCAGATACATTCAATATACATGAATTGAAGCCAATTGTGATAGATTGTCACTTTGTGTTGATTGCATATTCTCGAAATCTATTGACATCAATTGGTGTCGAATCACATCATTTCTCATATATGGGGAAATATTAGAGTTCATTTGTATCAGATACATTCGATATACATGAATTAAAGTCAATTGTGATCGATTGTCACTTTGTGTTGATTGCATATTTTCCAAATCTATTGACATCAATTGAAGTCGAATAACATCATTTTTCATATATTTGCAATTATTAGAGTTCATTTGTGTCAGATACATTCGATATAGATGAATTCAAGCCAATTGAGATCGATTGTCACTTTGTGTTGATTGCATATTCTCGAAATCTATTGACATCAATTGGAGTCGAATCACATAATTCCTCATATATTTGGGATTATTAGAGTTTATTTGTATCAGTTTCATTCGATATACATGAATTGGGGCCAAATGAGATCGATCATCACTTTATGCTAATTGTTTATTCTCGAAATCTATTGAAATTGATTGAAGTCGAATCACATCATATTTCATATATTTGGAAGTATCAGAGTTTATTTGTGTCAGATACATTCGATATAGATGAATTCAAGCCAATTGTGATCGATTGTCATTTTGTGTTAATTGTATATTCTCAAAATCTATTGAAGTCAATTCAAGTCGAATCATATCATTCCTCAAATATTTGAAATTATTAATGTTTATTTATATCAGATACATGAATATACATGAATTCAAGCCAATTGTGATCGATTGTCACTTTGTGTTGATTGCATATTCTCGAAATCTATTGACATCAATTGAAGTCGAATCACATCATTTCTCATATATAAGGAATTATTAGAGTTCATTTGTGTCAGATACATTCAATATGCATGAATTGAAGCCAATTGTGATAGATTGTCACTTTGTGTTGATTGCATATTCTCGAAATCTATTGACATTGATTGGAGTCGAATCACATCATTCCTCATATATTTGGAATTATTGGAGTTTATTTGTATCAAATTCATTCGACATACATGAATTGGGGCCGAATGAGATCGATCGTCACTTTATGTTAATTGTATATTCTCGAAATCTATTGAAATCGATTGAAGTCGAATCACATCATATTTCATATATTTGAAAGTATCAGAGTTTATTTGTATCAGATACATCCTATATAGATGAATTCAAGCCAAATGAGATCAATTGTCACTTTGTGTTAATTGCATATTCTCGAAATCTATTGACATCAATTGAAGTCGAATCACATTATTTCTCATATATCTGGAATTATTAGAGTTTATTTGTGTCAGATACATTCGATATAGATGAATTCAAGCCAATTTCGATCGATTGTCATTCTGTGTTAATTGTATATTCTCGAAATCTTTTGACGTCTATTGATGTCAAATCACATCCTTCCTCATATATTTGGAAATATTAGAGTTTATTTGTATCAGATACATTCGATATAGATGAATTCAAGCCAATTTCGATCGATTGTCATTCTGTGTTAATTGTATATTCTCGAAATCTTTTGACGTCTATTGATGTCAAATCACATCCTTCCTCATATATTTGGAATTATTAGAGTTTATTCGTATCAGATGCATTCGATAAACATGAATTGAAGTCAATTGTGATCGATTGTCACTTTGAGTTGATTGCATATTTTCCAAATCTATTGACATCAATTGAAGTCGAATAACATCATTTCTCATATACTTGCAATTATTAGACTCTATTTGTGTCAGATACATTCGATATAGATGAATTCAAGCCATTTGAGATCGATTGTCACTTTGTGTTGATTGCATATTCTCGAAATATATTGACATTGATTGGAGTCGAATCACATCATTCCTCATATATTTGGAATTATTAGAGTTTATTCGTATAAGATTCATTCGATATACATTAATTGGGGCCAAATGAGATCGATTGTCTCTTTGTGTTAATTGTATATTCTCGAAATCTATTGACGTCTATTGATGTCAAATCACATCCTTCTTCATATATTTGGAATTATTAGAGTTTATTCGTATCGGATACATTCGATATAAATGAATTGAAGGCAATTGTGATCGAGTGTCACTTTGTGTTGATTGCATATTCTCGAAATCTATTGACATCAATTGAAGTCGAATCACATCATTTCTCATATATCTGGAATTATTAGAGTTTATTTGTGTCAGAATCATTCGATATAGATGAATTCAAGCCAATTGTGATCGATTGTCACTTTGTGGTGATTGCATATTTCCGAAATCTATTGACATCAATTGAAGTCGAATCACATTATTTCTCATATATCTGGAATTATTAGTTTATTTGTGTCAGATACATTCGATATAGATGAATTCAAGCCAATTGTGATCGATTGTCATTTTGTGTCAATTGCATATTCTCGAAATCTATTGACATCAATTGGAGTCGAATCACATCATTTCTCAAATATTTGGAAATATTAGAGTTTATTTGTATCAGATACATCCGATATACATGAAATGAAGTCAATTGTGATCGATTGTCACTTTGTGTTGTTTGCATATTTTCCAAATCTATTGACATCAATTGAAGTCGAATAACATCATTTCTCATATATTTGCAATTATTAGAGTTTATTTGTGTCAGATACATTCGATATAGATGAACTCAAGCTAATTGAGATCGATTGTCACTTTGTGTCGATTGCATATTCTCGAAATCTATTGACATTGATCGGAGTCGAATCACATCATTCCTCATATATTTGGAAATATTAGAGTTTACTTGTATCAGATTTATTCGATATACATGAATTGGGGCCAAATGAGATCGATTGTCACGTTGTGTTAATTGTATAGTCTTGAAATCTATTGACGTCTATTGATGTCAAATCACATCCTTCCTCATATATTTGGAATTATTAGAGTTTATTTGTATCAGATACATTCGATATACATGAAATGAAGTCAATTGTGATCGATTGTCACTTTGTGTTGTTTGCATATTTTCCAAATCTATTGACATCAATTGAAGTCGAATAACATTATTTCTTATATATTTGCAATTATTAGAGTTTATTTGTGTCAGATACATTCGATATAGATGAACTCAAGCTAATTGAGATCGATTGTCACTTTGTGTTGATTGCATATTCTCGAAATCTATTGACATCAATTGGAGTCGATTCACATCATTCCTCATATATTTGCAATTATTAGAGTTTATTTGAATCAGATTCATTCGATATACATGAATAGGGGCCAAATGAGATCGATCGTCACTTTATGTTAAATGTATATTCTCGAAATCTATTGAAATCGATTGAAGTCGAATCACATCATATTTCATATATTTGGAAGTATCAGAGTTTATTTGTATCAGATACATTCGATATACATGAATTGAAGCCAATTGTGATCGATTGTCACTTTGTGTTGATTGCATATTCTCGAAATGTATTGACATCAATTGAAGTCGAATCACATCATTTCTCATATATCTGGAATTATTAGAGTTTATTTGTGTCAGATACATTCGATATAGATGAATTCAAGCCAATTGTGATCGATTATCTTTTGTGTTAATTGCATATTCTCGAAATCTATTGAAATCGATTGAAGTCGAATCACATCATATCTCATATATTTGGAAGTATCAGAGTTTATTTGTATCAGATACATTCGATATACTTGAATTGAAGCCAATTGTGATCGATTGTCACTTTTTGTTGATTGCATATTCTCGGAATCTATTGACATTGATTGGAGTCGAATCACATCATTTCTCATATATAAGGAATTATTAGAGTTTATTTGTGTCAGATACATTCAATATACATGAATTGAAGCCAATTGTGATAGATTGTCACTTTGTGTTGATTGTATATTCTCAAAATCTATTAACATTGTTTGGAGTCGAATCACATCATTCCTCATATATTTGGAATTATTAGAGTTTATTTGTATCAAATTCATTCGACATACATGAATTGGGGCCAAATGATATCAATTGTCACTTTGTGTTAATTGTATATTCTCGAAATCTATTGACGTCTATTGATGTCAAATCACATCATTTCTCATATATCTGGAATTATTAGAGTTTATTTGTGTCAGAATCATTCGATATAGATGAATTCAAGCCAATTGTGATCGATTGTCACTTTGTGGTGATTGCATATTTCCGAAATCTATTGACATCAATTGAAGTCGAATCACATTATTTCTCATATATCTGGAATTATTAGTTTATTTGTGTCAGATACATTCGATATAGATGAATTCAAGCCAATTGTGATCGATTGTCATTTTGTGTTAATTGCATATTCTCGAAATCTATTGACATCAATTGGAGTCGAATCACATCATTTCTCAAATATTTGGAAATATTAGAGTTTATTTGTATCAGATACATCCGATATACATGAAATGAAGTCAATTGTGATCGATTGTCACTTTGTGTTGTTTGCATATTTTCCAAATCTATTGACATCAATTGAAGTCGAATAACATCATTTCTCATATATTTGCAATTATTAGAGTTTATTTGTGTCAGATACATTCGATATAGATGAACTCAAGCTAATTGAGATCGATTGTCACTTTGTGTCGATTGCATATTCTCGAAATCTATTGACATTGATCGGAGTCGAATCACATCATTCCTCATATATTTGGAAATATTAGAGTTTACTTGTATCAGATTTATTCGATATACATGAATTGGGGCCAAATGAGATCGATTGTCACGTTGTGTTAATTGTATAGTCTTGAAATCTATTGACGTCTATTGATGTCAAATCACATCCTTCCTCATATATTTGGAATTATTAGAGTTTATTTGTATCAGATACATTCGATATACATGAAATGAAGTCAATTGTGATCGATTGTCACTTTGTGTTGTTTGCATATTTTCCAAATCTATTGACATCAATTGAAGTCGAATAACATTATTTCTTATATATTTGCAATTATTAGAGTTTATTTGTGTCAGATACATTCGATATAGATGAACTCAAGCTAATTGAGATCGATTGTCACTTTGTGTTGATTGCATATTCTCGAAATCTATTGACATCAATTGGAGTCGATTCACATCATTCCTCATATATTTGCAATTATTAGAGTTTATTTGAATCAGATTCATTCGATATACATGAATAGGGGCCAAATGAGATCGATCGTCACTTTATGTTAAATGTATATTCTCGAAATCTATTGAAATCGATTGAAGTCGAATCACATCATATTTCATATATTTGGAAGTATCAGAGTTTATTTGTATCAGATACATTCGATATACATGAATTGAAGCCAATTGTGATCGATTGTCACTTTGTGTTGATTGCATATTCTCGAAATGTATTGACATCAATTGAAGTCGAATCACATCATTTCTCATATATCTGGAATTATTAGAGTTTATTTGTGTCAGATACATTCGATATAGATGAATTCAAGCCAATTGTGATCGATTATCTTTTGTGTTAATTGCATATTCTCGAAATCTATTGAAATCGATTGAAGTCGAATCACATCATATCTCATATATTTGGAAGTATCAGAGTTTATTTGTATCAGATACATTCGATATACTTGAATTGAAGCCAATTGTGATCGATTGTCACTTTTTGTTGATTGCATATTCTCGGAATCTATTGACATTGATTGGAGTCGAATCACATCATTTCTCATATATAAGGAATTATTAGAGTTTATTTGTGTCAGATACATTCAATATACATGAATTGAAGCCAATTGTGATAGATTGTCACTTTGTGTTGATTGTATATTCTCAAAATCTATTAACATTGTTTGAAGTCGAATCACATCATTCCTCATATATTTGGAATTATTAGAGTTTATTTGTATCAAATTCATTCGACATACATGAATTGGGGCCAAATGATATCGATTGTCACTTTGTGTTAATTGTATATTCTCGAAATCTATTGACGTCTATTGATGTCAAATCACATCCTTCCTCATATATTTGGCATTATTAGAGTTTATTCGTATCAGATGCATTCGATAAACATGAATTGAAGCCAATTGTGATCGATTGTCACTTTGTGTTGTTTGCATATTCTCGAAATCTATTGACATCAATTGGAGTCGAATCACATCATTTCTCATATATTTGCAATTATTAGAGTTTATTTGTGTCAGATACATTCGATATAGATGAATTCAAGCCATTTGAGATCGATTGTCACTTTGTGTTGATTGCATATTCTCGAAATCTATTGACATTGATTGGAGTCGAATCACATCATTCCTCATAAATTTGGAATTATTAGAGTTTATTCGTATAAGATTCATTCGATATACATTAATTGGGGCCAAATGAGATCGATTGTCTCTTTTTGTTAATTGTATATTCTCGAAATCTATCGACGTCTATTGATGTCAAATCACATCCTTCCTCATATATTTGGAATTATTAGAGTTCATTCGTATCGGATACATTCGATATAAATGAATTGAAGCCAATTGTGATCGATTGTCACTTTGTGTTGATTGCATATTTTCCAAATCTATTGACATCAATTGAAGTCGAATAACATCATTCCTCATATACTTGCAATTATTAGAGTTTATTTGTGTCAGATACATATACATGAATTGAAGCCAATTGTGATAGATTGTCACTTTATGTTGATTGCATATTCTCGAAATCTATTGACATCGATTGGTGTCGAATCACATCATTCCTCATATATTGGGAAATATTAGAATTTATTTGTATCAGATACATTCGATATACATGAATTAAAATCAATTGTGATCGATTGTCACTTTGTGTTAATTGCATATTTTCCAAATCTATTGACATCAATTGAAGTCGAATAACATCATTTCTCATATAGTTGCAATTATCAGAGTTCATTTGTATCAGATACATTCGATATACATGAATTGAAGCCAATTGTGATCGATTGTCTCTTTGTGTTGATTGCATATTCTCGAAATCTATTGACATCAATTGAAGTCGAATCACATCATTTCTCATATATCTGGAATTATTAGAGTTTATTTGTGTCAGATACATTCGATATAGATGAATTCATGCCAATTGTGATCGATTGTCATTTTGTGTTGATTGCATATTCACGAAATCTATTGACATTGATTGGAGTCGAATCACATCATTCCTCATATATTTGAAATTATTAGTTTATTTGTATCAAATTCATCCGACATACATGAATTGGGGCCAAATCAGATCGATTGTCACATTGTATTAATTGAATATTCTCGAAATCTCTTGACGTCTATTGATGTCAAATCACATCCTTCCTCATATATTTGGAATTATTAGAGTTTATTCGAATAAGATACATTCGATATACATGAATTGAAGCCAATTGTGATCGATTGTCACTTTGTGTTGATTGCATATTCTAGAAATCTATTGACATCAATTGAAGTCGAATCACATCATTTCTCATATATCTGGAATTATTAGAGTTTATTTGTGTCAGATACATTCGATATAGATGAATTCAAGCCAATTGTGATCGATTGTCACTTTGTGGTGTTTGCATATTTCCGAAATCTATTGACATCAATTGAAGTCGGATCACATCATTTCTCATATATCTGGAATTATTAGAGTTTATTTGTGTCAGATACATACGATATAGATGAATTCAAGCCAATTGTGATCGATTGTCATTTTGTGTTAATTGTATATTCTCGAAATCTATTTAAGTCAATTTAAGTCGAATCACATCATTCCTCATATATTTGGAGTTATTAGAGTTTATTTATATAAGATACATCCGATATACATGAATTCAAGCCAATTGTGATCGATTGTCACTTTGTGGTGATTGCATATTTCCGGAATCTATTGACATCAATTGAAGTCGAATCACGTCATTTCTCATATATCTGGAATTATTAGAGTTTATTTGTGTCAGATACATTCGATATAAATGAATTCAAGCCAATTGTGATCGATTGTCATTTTGTGTTAATTGTATATTCTCGAAATCTATTGAAGTCAATTCAAGTCGAATCACATCATTCCTCATATATTTGGAATTATTAGAGTTTATTTATACCAGATACATCCGATATACATGAATTCAAGCCAATTGTGATCGATTGTCACTTCGTGTTAATCGTATATTCTCGAAATCTATTGACATTGATTGGAGTCGAATCACATCATTCCTCATATATTTGGAATTATTAGAGTTTATTCGTATAAGATTCATTCGATATACATTAATTGGGGCCAAATGAGATCGATTGTCTCTTTGTGTTAATTGCATATTCTCGAAATATATTGACATCAATTGAAGTCGAATCACATCATTTCACATATATCTGGAATTATTAGAGTTTATTTGTGTCAGATACATTCGATATAGATGAATTCAAGCCAATTTTGATCTATTGTCATTTTGTGTTAATTGTATATTCTTGAAATCTATTGACGTCTATTGATGTCAAATCACATCCTTCCTCATATATTTGGAATTATTAGAGTTTATTCGTATCAGATGCATTCGATAAACATGAATTGAAGCCAATTGTGATCGATTGTCACTTTGTGTTGTTTGCATATTCTCGAAATCTATTGACATCAATTGGAGTCGAATCACATCATTTCTCATATATTTGCAATTATTAGAGTTTATTTGTGTCAGATACTTTCGATATAGATGAATTCAAGCCATTTGAGATCGATTGTCACTTTGTGTTGATTGCATATTCTCGAAATCTATTGACATTGATTGGAGTCGAATCACATCATTCCTCATATATTTGGAATTATTAAAGTTTATTTATATCAGATACATAAATATACATGAATTCAAGCCAATTGTAATCAATTGTCACTTTGTGTTGATTGCATATTCTCGAAATCTATTGACATCAATTGAAGTCGAATCACATCATTTCTCATATATCTGGAATTATTAGACATTATTTGTGTCAGATACATTCGATATAGATGAATTCAAGCCAATTGTGATCGATTGTCATTTAATCACTTTGTGTTGATTGCATATTCTCGAAATCTATTGACATCAATTGGAGTCGAATCACATAATTCCTCATATATTTGGGATTATTAGAGTTTATTTGTATCAGTTTCATTCGATATACATGAATTGGGGCCAAATGAGATCGATCATCACTTTATGCTAATTGTTTATTCTCGAAATCTATTGAAATTGATTGAAGTCGAATCACATCATATTTCATATATTTGGAAGTATCAGAGTTTATTTGTGTCAGATACATTCGATATAGATGAATTCAAGCCAATTGTGATCGATTGTCATTTTGTGTTAATTGTATATTCTCGAAATCTATTGAAGTCAATTCAAGTCGAATCATATCATTCCTCAAATATTTGAAATTATTAATGTTTATTTATATCAGATACATGAATATACATGAATTCAAGCCAATTGTGATCGATTGTCACTTTGTGTTGATTGCATATTCTCGAAATCTATTGACATCAATTGAAGTCGAATCACATCATTTCTCATATATAAGGAATTATTAGAGTTCATTTGTGTCAGATACATTCAATATGCATGAATTGAAGCCAATTGTGATAGATTGTCACTTTGTGTTGATTGCATATTCTCGAAATCTATTGACATTGATTGGAGTCGAATCACATCATTCCTCATATATTTGGAATTATTGGAGTTTATTTGTATCAAATTCATTCGACATACATGAATTGGGGCCGAATGAGATCGATCGTCACTTTATGTTAATTGTATATTCTCGAAATCTATTGAAATCGATTGAAGTCGAATCACATCATATTTCATATATTTGAAAGTATCAGAGTTTATTTGTATCAGATACATCCTATATAGATGAATTCAAGCCAAATGAGATCAATTGTCACTTTGTGTTAATTGCATATTCTCGAAATCTATTGACATCAATTGAAGTCGAATCACATTATTTCTCATATATCTGGAATTATTAGAGTTTATTTGTGTCAGATACATTCGATATAGATGAATTCAAGCCAATTTCGATCGATTGTCATTCTGTGTTAATTGTATATTCTCGAAATCTTTTGACGTCTATTGATGTCAAATCACATCCTTCCTCATATATTTGGAAATATTAGAGTTTATTTGTATCAGATACATTCGATATAGATGAATTCAAGCCAATTTCGATCGATTGTCATTCTGTGTTAATTGTATATTCTCGAAATCTTTTGACGTCTATTGATGTCAAATCACATCCTTCCTCATATATTTGGAATTATTAGAGTTTATTCGTATCAGATGCATTCGATAAACATGAATTGAAGTCAATTGTGATCGATTGTCACTTTGAGTTGATTGCATATTTTCCAAATCTATTGACATCAATTGAAGTCGAATAACATCATTTCTCATATACTTGCAATTATTAGACTCTATTTGTGTCAGATACATTCGATATAGATGAATTCAAGCCATTTGAGATCGATTGTCACTTTGTGTTGATTGCATATTCTCGAAATATATTGACATTGATTGGAGTCGAATCACATCATTCCTCATATATTTGGAATTATTAGAGTTTATTCGTATAAGATTCATTCGATATACATTAATTGGGGCCAAATGAGATCGATTGTCTCTTTGTGTTAATTGTATATTCTCGAAATCTATTGACGTCTATTGATGTCAAATCACATCCTTCTTCATATATTTGGAATTATTAGAGTTTATTCGTATCGGATACATTCGATATAAATGAATTGAAGGCAATTGTGATCGAGTGTCACTTTGTGTTGATTGCATATTCTCGAAATCTATTGACATCAATTGAAGTCGAATCACATCATTTCTCATATATCTGGAATTATTAGAGTTTATTTGTGTCAGAATCATTCGATATAGATGAATTCAAGCCAATTGTGATCGATTGTCACTTTGTGGTGATTGCATATTTCCGAAATCTATTGACATCAATTGAAGTCGAATCACATTATTTCTCATATATCTGGAATTATTAGTTTATTTGTGTCAGATACATTCGATATAGATGAATTCAAGCCAATTGTGATCGATTGTCATTTTGTGTTAATTGCATATTCTCGAAATCTATTGACATCAATTGGAGTCGAATCACATCATTTCTCAAATATTTGGAAATATTAGAGTTTATTTGTATCAGATACATCCGATATACATGAAATGAAGTCAATTGTGATCGATTGTCACTTTGTGTTGTTTGCATATTTTCCAAATCTATTGACATCAATTGAAGTCGAATAACATCATTTCTCATATATTTGCAATTATTAGAGTTTATTTGTGTCAGATACATTCGATATAGATGAACTCAAGCTAATTGAGATCGATTGTCACTTTGTGTCGATTGCATATTCTCGAAATCTATTGACATTGATCGGAGTCGAATCACATCATTCCTCATATATTTGGAAATATTAGAGTTTACTTGTATCAGATTTATTCGATATACATGAATTGGGGCCAAATGAGATCGATTGTCACGTTGTGTTAATTGTATAGTCTTGAAATCTATTGACGTCTATTGATGTCAAATCACATCCTTCCTCATATATTTGGAATTATTAGAGTTTATTTGTATCAGATACATTCGATATACATGAAATGAAGTCAATTGTGATCGATTGTCACTTTTTGTTGTTTGCATATTTTCCAAATCTATTGACATCAATTGAAGTCGAATAACATTATTTCTTATATATTTGCAATTATTAGAGTTTATTTGTGTCAGATACATTCGATATAGATGAACTCAAGCTAATTGAGATCGATTGTCACTTTGTGTTGATTGCATATTCTCGAAATCTATTGACATCAATTGGAGTCGATTCACATCATTCCTCATATATTTGCAATTATTAGAGTTTATTTGAATCAGATTCATTCGATATACATGAATAGGGGCCAAATGAGATCGATCGTCACTTTATGTTAAATGTATATTCTCGAAATCTATTGAAATCGATTGAAGTCGAATCACATCATATTTCATATATTTGGAAGTATCAGAGTTTATTTGTATCAGATACATTCGATATACATGAATTGAAGCCAATTGTGATCGATTGTCACTTTGTGTTGATTGCATATTCTCGAAATGTATTGACATCAATTGAAGTCGAATCACATCATTTCTCATATATCTGGAATTATTAGAGTTTATTTGTGTCAGATACATTCGATATAGATGAATTCAAGCCAATTGTGATCGATTATCTTTTGTGTTAATTGCATATTCTCGAAATCTATTGAAATCGATTGAAGTCGAATCACATCATATCTCATATATTTGGAAGTATCAGAGTTTATTTGTATCAGATACATTCGATATACTTGAATTGAAGCCAATTGTGATCGATTGTCACTTTTTGTTGATTGCATATTCTCGGAATCTATTGACATTGATTGGAGTCGAATCACATCATTTCTCATATATAAGGAATTATTAGAGTTTATTTGTGTCAGATACATTCAATATACATGAATTGAAGCCAATTGTGATAGATTGTCACTTTGTGTTGATTGTATATTCTCAAAATCTATTAACATTGTTTGGAGTCGAATCACATCATTCCTCATATATTTGGAATTATTAGAGTTTATTTGTATCAAATTCATTCGACATACATGAATTGGGGCCAAATGATATCGATTGTCACTTTGTGTTAATTGTATATTCTCGAAATCTATTGACGTCTATTGATGTCAAATCACATCCTTCCTCATATATTTGGCATTATTAGAGTTTATTCGTATCAGATGCATTCGATAAACATGAATTGAAGCCAATTGTGATCGATTGTCACTTTGTGTTGTTTGCATATTCTCGAAATCTATTGACATCAATTGGAGTCGAATCACATCATTTCTCATATATTTGCAATTATTAGAGTTTATTTGTGTCAGATACATTCGATATAGATGAATTCAAGCCATTTGAGATCGATTGTCACTTTGTGTTGATTGCATATTCTCGAAATCTATTGACATTGATTGGAGTCGAATCACATCATTCCTCATAAATTTGGAATTATTAGAGTTTATTCGTATAAGATTCATTCGATATACATTAATTGGGGCCAAATGAGATCGATTGTCTCTTTTTGTTAATTGTATATTCTCGAAATCTATCGACGTCTATTGATGTCAAATCACATCCTTCCTCATATATTTGGAATTATTAGAGTTCATTCGTATCGGATACATTCGATATAAATGAATTGAAGCCAATTGTGATCGATTGTCACTTTGTGTTGATTGCATATTTTCCAAATCTATTGACATCAATTGAAGTCGAATAACATCATTCCTCATATACTTGCAATTATTAGAGTTTATTTGTGTCAGATACATATACATGAATTGAAGCCAATTGTGATAGATTGTCACTTTATGTTGATTG